>NW_021680807.1:328-501 GCF_001412515.2 Diachasma alloeum | reverse complement strand
TAAAGAAGCTCCAATAATCCCTCAGTACAAGCGTATTTCATGGTTTTTACTTTAATAAATTCATCCTTGATTACACTTGGAATGATAGTCTCATTCAAAGTGTAATCAAATGAAGAATCGTCAGCTGTAGTCCCATAACTGTCTTCAGAGGCATCTCTACGCGACAACATCTG
>NW_021680807.1:0-159 GCF_001412515.2 Diachasma alloeum | reverse complement strand
CTTGTAATCAATGGATTGCTTTCTATCATCAGTCAATTCAATTTTTTGTCTACTGTCATCGAATGATTTCGCATTTCGAGCGGCTAATTCCTGAAGTGGTCTCACAATGTGTTTGAGAACTTCATTCATTGCTTCATCAACATTATCTCTGCCTAATTT
>NW_021680806.1:174222-193109 GCF_001412515.2 Diachasma alloeum | reverse complement strand
TAAGGAGACACATGTATGAGGAATTTTATTGAATAAAGAAATTTTTTTTCGAAGGACGCTTTCAGTCGTCCTAACATGTGAGTTAAACGTCTTTTCTCACTATGACTCGCACTCCTCTTCAATAATCCATTAATTTCTTTCGAATGTCCTCTGATGTGATTAAGCCATTGTTGAATTTCCCTGGGTCTTCTATTCGTTTTCACTATTTCATACGCATCCTCCAATGACCTCAATAATCTTTTACACGCGTTAGGATCCATGATAAAGACACTAAAGAGCTAGCGGAAAATCAAGGTGAAATTTGTTTATATAGATACATATGTGAGTGTGCCTACGCTTGTACACTCTGTAAAATCTTACGTGATTGGTTGAAAAAGAATCATGTGACTCATAGAAAATTATTAACAAAATTGCAACATTTTTTGTTCGTGGGAAAAAAATAGTTGAAAAATGTCCTGGATAATATTTCATCTTTGCGGTGCGATAAGACATCAAAATGTCCGAAAACTCTGCTCCAGTTTGTCAAACATCATGTTCTTAGGGATGTGAGTACAACATGCGTTCCCAGATAAACCGAAAAATTCTATGTAAACAAAAGATTGCGTTCGGACATCTTCCAATGCATTTCCATCCTTATCAGTTTGCAGCAGATGAAGATTTTTTGGAAACTCCTCCTACTACAACGTGTACAATTTGTCGAGGACTATGCCAAATTGGTGGGGGTACCTAAGTTTTTGGATGACTGATCCTCTACCTTTGCATATATACATACTCCCTCCCCTTCTTTTTAAAATAAATATTTATATATTGATATCGTTATCAACAACAATTTCACACGAAGGGGGGCGGCAAACGAGAAAGTACCGGAAAACTCGAGTTCAGACATGTCTGGAAAATGTCAAGTGGAGCCAGGTGTCAATGTTTGAAAAAGAGGAGCCCCTTCTATGATTTCCACAGCAAACTAAAGCAGCAAATTAGTTGACCCTTTCATCCCTCGCGGCAGTGTATTGAGATGTTCGGGTATACTAATTGATTAATTAATCGATCCTCGAGTTTAGCCGTGATCTGCGGAATTAATCTGCGAATCCAACCGCGACCTGCGAATTAATTAACCCCTTCACTCACCCCCTCGCGGGGTGGATTGACTAGGTCACCGAGAAGGTCCTTTGTAACGCAAAACCGCGAATTAAATTAATTAACCAGCGAATTAAATAACCCTTTCATCACTTCGAGGGAAAAAATCGCGAATTAATCAATCAAAGCGCGAATCAAACCACGAATTAAACCGTGACCCGGCGAATTGATTAACCCTTTCATCACTTCAGGGGGGAAAAATCGTGAATTAATTAATCAAACCGCGAATTAAACCGCGACCCCGCGAATTAATTAACCCTTTCATCACTTCGAGGGGAAAAATCGCGAATTAATTGCTCAAACCGCGAATCCAACCGCGAATTAATTAACCCTTTCATCACTTCGAGGGGGGAAATCGTAAATTAATCAATCAAACCGCGAATTAAACCGCGACCCCGCGAATCAATCAACCACCCACCCACCCACCTTCATCTGACCCCCCCTACTGGGCCCCAACGACCAGGTCGACGCCAAAAACGTTGCCCTCGAATCGGCATTACATAATTACTCTACACTGGTGAATCAATAGATAATGTTGTTGTTGTCGCCTATAGCTCGGACGCCAACTCCACGCAAGTAAAAAACCCCATAGCACTAGTCGTGAACAACATTTTTCCGTAGTGATTTTCACTTTTACAAGTTTGGGAAAGGGCTGATACCAATGCGCGGCCAGGGAAAAGTGAAGAGCAGTACGGAAATAGTATCTTATGTCATAATGCTTTTATCGCCGTGTGATATACGCTATTTTATGTCGTTGGACCCGAAAACCGCGATCCGACCTTGCTTCGCTTCGGCGGTTTGTCGGGCCTAATGACATAAAATTATCTTCTTGTTTAGTAAAATTTCCCACATCGGCAGGGAATTGTTTATTTTGTATCCGAAGTGGAATTTCATCTTTCACTGTGGGAAAATGGTAATTTTTACCATGAGACATTGAATGCGCGATTATATAGGCAGCAACCATAATTTACTGTCCAATATAGGAATTTACTGCATACCTTCGTCAATTCCGATTTTGCCCAATCAGAGAGTGCAGTGATTCGAGGTCACGTGAAACGTTTGACAATGATTATTTCTCTCATTATCCTTCCGCCACCAATAGAATTCCGGTATTTCAACGTCCCGTGGTCCATTCAAAAGAGAATTATATCAATTATTTCCCCATCACCCTTCCGACGAATAGAATTGCGGTACTCGACGTCCCGTAGTCCAATCAATAGAGAATGTTTCGACTCAAGAGTCAACATTGTCGAGCTGATGATTAAACTCATTCGACTTATTCATTACTATTTTGTACAAATTTTATTCGATGATTGACTATGAAATAGTGATACAGAGATTTAAGTAACTTAATTTTTCATGAGTATAAAAGTTCCTTTTTATAAGATAATTAAGTTTTCATAACACAGTTGATGTAGTTTTCGGGCGTCTTGAGGTGACGCCGAGCTCAGGTACAGAGGTTTGTAGCTAGGGGTTCATGTGGAAGGGATTAATTTGTAAACCTGTCTGTAAATGTGAAAAAGAATGCGTTGGGTTCAAATGGAGCTAGACAGTCCTGAAATGGATTGGTACACTGGTCTAGGGTAAATTTTGTCTTCAGTTGCTTTATGGTGGATGTATCTGGACAATCCGGATCAAACTGTAAATTAACTCGAGTGTTTTTCATTTACGTGAAGATTTCTTATGACTGTCGACAAAATATATAAGGGGAATCTTCCAAAATTTACATTGAATTTTATAAGAAACAAGAATTTGAAAAATTTGTTTCTTGGGGGTCAGGAAGTGCGTTATAAACTGCAAATGTGCAGCTGAAGTAATTCTGTAGATGGGGGAACGGCCCAAGGGACTTTCCCCACATCTTATGCTTCGAAAAAAACTTAAAATGATGGGAAAAACCCGAATTTGTCGTGGATGCGTGAGATATTCAACATTTAGCAATTGATTTCGGTACGAAATAGAATTATGTGGATTATTTTTCCCAATTGGATTTCGACCAATCAGAGCGCTGTATTTGAGGCTACCCGACAATTTTCTTTCGGATATTTTCTTCTAGCTTTTGAATATTTCGCAGTAGTTCTTTATTTTTTCGAATAGAATTCTTTTAGATCGAATCTTGTATTCGACAGTCTACGGAAATCGGGTTATTCTATCAACATAATGTGTTCAAACCTTCCCTAATTCACAATAAAAAAATAAAATGATCCGACAAATACCCCTCAAGCATCAAAATTAGTCAGGTATTTGCCTCATGCCCCTATACAAACAAATAATCATTTGTTTGCAACGAAGCTATCGGAAAATACCCGGTAATTTTGAAGCTCTTTTGGGATATTACTACTGATAATTCACCAAGCTGCGGGTGAATTATCAAACTGATAATTCCACAATAGCCTATCAATTGTTTGCCTTTCTTTTGACAGCTATTCTCCATATTTTCGTGAAAACTGTCACTAATCCCGAAAAGCGCACTTTGTTCGATCAACATCAGAATTGAGGAAATTGTTTTCCGAATGATTTCAAAATTCATCGGATATTTCTCTCAAGTTTCCCAGCAAACACACTTGACACGTTCATTTGTTTACAACGAAACTTGGAAGAAACATCCGATAATTTTGAAGGTCCCCCGGTACTACAACTGATAATTTCCCATCCCTACCTCTCCCACAAATTCTGGTCACTCTGCGCAGTCATTTTTTGGCTTCCGAATGGAAGCTTTAAAAATGCAATTCACCCAAAAAAAAGTACTGATTCAAGTCGACGTCGGTTTAATTCTAACTTTCTAACCGATTTTCGGCTCAGTTCAGACCGAGTGACTCGGACTAGGCCAATCTGAATTCCGGGTCTAGCATAAGTCGAAAAGTGGTTTATTTCAAGTAGAAACGGATCCAGCCGATATCGGTTTGAATTTTTTCGATACTCAGTCCAAGAATTGTTATCAGAATGAAATGAATCATGGCTTAAAAAATTGTATTGGTAGCCTCTTAATTCTAACCGAATATGATGCGGATCGCATCTATGAGAATATGATGCGGATCGCATCTATTACTGTTGAGCTACAGCGTATAGTTGAGATTTTTTTTTTCATTTTTTTCCTGATATACTGGAAAAATTAACAGTCATATCAATGAAATCATGGCTCAAAACGATTGTTTTGATGCTTTCTCGTGAGGTGCAAAGATGATGAAAACAGCATAACTATTTATTAAGTTGCATAGTAGCAATATGAAGCTTTAGGTCATATGGAGGTCATATGGGGATCATATATGGGTTATGTGAGATCATATAAAAGTTGTAAGGGGTCATATGGGGATTAAATGAGATCATTGGGAATTTATCTGAGGTCATATGTTGTCATAATGGGCTCATATGGGATGATACACGGTCATATAGGGTTACATGAAGTGGTATGGGTTCATATGAGGTTCATATAGAGACTGTATGAGGTCATATTAGAGTAATATGGCATTATATGGGGATCACACGGGGTCATATGAGGGTCATATGCGCTCATATGGGGTTAAATGAGCGCTATGAGGGTTATTATGGGGTCATACAAGGATCGCATCAACTCATACAAGGGTCATATGGGAGTCATATGGGATTATACGGAGTGCTATGCAGTCATGTGGGCTTATATAGGATCATGTAGATTCATATGGGGGTTCTGTGGGCTCATAAAAGGGTAATATAGGGATTATAAGAGAGTCATATGGGTGTCACTATTCAAAATAATAGAAAAGAAGGGTAATAAATTTCAAAAATAGAGAATCCATTCGGAAGCATATTGCTAATTTGTTAGCAACATAAACTATACCTATATACATAAAATGTGATTATCCACTTGTTTTTTTCAAGATATTCGACACGATGATACCTATCTTGAAGCATGAAGATTCAAGCACCCTGCTATAGAAAATTGAGTTTCATTGTCATATTTGCTTGCGAATGGAAGCCTTGCATTCGTTCAATTTTTACTTTTTCTTATTTTTCTTGGAAATGATGTAGAATGGTCTGAAACGAAAAAATATGAAATTTGCCCACCCTGTGTGTGTGTGTGTGTGTGTGTGTGTGTGTGTGTGTGTGTGTGTGTGTGTGTGTGTGTGTGTGTGTGTGTGTGTGTGTGTGTGTGTGTAAATGGTCATCGGGTGGTCACTTTTTCGTAAATTAAATGAATAGACAGCTAAAACAATTCCAAGAAATTTGAAATTTTGTCAGATATTTGGTATTGAATTGGACTATCTCTCGTAAAATTTCAGCCCGATCGATCCATTAGTTTTTGAGAAAAAGCAATTTGTTTTTGTTTGGTTTTCCGCGAATATCTCAAAAAGTATGCTACCGATTTCAATTTTTTTTTTCAAAATGTTCGTCTCGATGTCTTCTATCTCAATCAATCAAAATATGTATATCCGTTTGTACAAAGTTTTTGAGATATTTCCAATTTTCCGTTTTTTGTTTAAAATCCTTGTACGCTCTCTCACTTTCGCAAAAATCGAGATATCAACTTGAAATTTGGCATGGAGTTATCTCTTATCATTGTGATGTTTGGTATTGAACGATTCGATGAGTAGTTCCTGAGATATTCAATTTTGTATGAATGTCTGCACTTCATTTAGTAAGTATACTATAATTACAGATTTATTTATTATGAGATTCACATACGACTTATTTTTTTCGACAAAATCGCTTGTTACCATGATAACTTGAAAAATAATCGAGATAGAAATTTCATACTTCGTACGATTTTAGGTCTTATGACAACAGTGTTTGGTATTGTGAATGGGCGAAATTGGACAGGTAGTTCCGGAGATATTCAACTTTACATGTGAAACTCCTTCCTTCAATATCTCCAAAACCAGTCAGCAGAATTAAATTTTAAAAAAATATTCGAGATAATGGTGGCTATCCAACCAAATCAAAGTATAAGTTGCGTTTCATTGAAAGTTTTTGAAATATTGACATTTTTGCTTCCGAATGGAAGCATTGTATTCCATAGATTTTTCAATTTTCTAATTTTTTGTAGAAATTATGTAGAATGGTCTGAAACGTAAAAATACAAAGTTTGAAGACTGTGTCTGTATGTGCGCATGATCAACTTGGCCGACTTGATGGTCAACTTTTAGAAAATCCAAGGAATAAACGGCTAAAAAGTTCAAAAAAATCCGAAATTTTGTGAGATTATAGGTATAAATGTGGACTAACTCTGTGCATCGGTTTAGCTGAATCGGTCCAACCGTTTTCGAGAAGAAGCCATTTGTTTCTAAATCGTATTTCGTAAATCTCTCGGAATCTATTCATCCGATTTCAATTTTTTTTTTTCAAAATACTCGCCTCGATGTCTTCTATCTTAATCAATCAAAAAATGTATAACGGTTCGTACTAAATTTCAGAGACACTTCAATTTTTTCATTTTTCGCTCAAAACCCTTTTTCGCACGCTAGTTATTTTTTGAATTGATATATCAACTTGAAATTTGACACAAGTCTGCCTCTTAATACTGCAATGGATGAGATTGAAGATGGGCTGAATCGCATGATTAGTTTAAGAGATATTCAACATTGTATCAAAATCGTTTTTCGTAAATATCTCAGAATCTATCCATCCGATTTCAATTTTTTTTTTCAAAATACTCGTCTCGATGTCTCCTATCTCAAGCAATCAAAAAATATATATCCATCTATACTGTATTTTAGAGATATTTCAATTTTTCCTTTTTCAATCAAAATCCTTGTCCGCACGCTAGTCATTTTTTAAATTGATATATAGATATATGAATTGGAAATTTAGCATGAGTTCTCCTTTTGCCACTACAATGGATAATATCAACGATGAACCTGATCAGATGATTAATTTTTGCTTCCGAATGGAAGCTTTGCATTCGTTCGATTTTCACTTTTGCTAATTTTGCTTGGAAACGATCCAGAATGGTCTGAAACGGAAAAATACGAAGTTTGGAGACCATGTCTGTGTGTGTCCACTCGGTGGTCACTTATTCTTAAAATTAACGAATAAACGGGAAAATTTATTCCAAAAAATCTAAAATTTTGTCAGTTTATTGGAATTATTGGGGACTAACTTCATGCCAAAATTCAGCTGGATCCGTCAATTAGTTTTTCAGAAATAGCCAGTTGTTTCATTACGCTTTTTCCCAAATATCTCGAAAACTACTCAACCAATTTCATTTTTTTTTTTCAAAATATTCGTCTTGATGCTCTCTGTCGCAATCATTCAAAATATGTATACCCGTTTATAGAAAGTTTTCGAGATATTTCGATTTTTCTCTTTTTGACCTAAAATCGTTGTTCGCACTCTAACATCCGCAAAAATGGAGATATCAACTTGAAATTTGGCATGAAGTTGTCTCTAGTTGTAACAATGGTTCGTGTTTAAAATGGACTCAATCAAATAATTAGTTTCTGAGACATTCAACTTTATATGTAAATCTAATTTCTTTAATACCTCAATAGCGAGTTAACCAATTACAATTTTTTTTTCTAATTTTCGTCTCAATGTCCTCTATCTTGACCAATCAAAATCTGCATCCAATTATACAAAATTTAGAGATATTTTCATTTTTGTCGTTTTGACTTGAAAGCGTTGTTCGCACTGTGGCATCTGCAAAAATGGAGATATCAACTCAAAATTTGGCACGAAGTTGTCTCTGGTAGTAACAATGGTTCGTATTGAAAATAGGCTCAATCGGAAAATTACTTTCTGAGATATTCAACTTTATATGTAAATCTAATTTTTTAAATATCTCAATAACGAGTCANTTAAAAAAATATTCGAGATAATGGTGGCTATCCAACCAAATCAAAGTATAAGTTGCGTTTCATTGAAAGTTTTTGAAATATTGACATTTTTGCTTCCGAATGGAAGCATTGTATTCCATAGATTTTTCAATTTTCTAATTTTTTGTAGAAATTATGTAGAATGGTCTGAAACGTAAAAATACAAAGTTTGAAGACTGTGTCTGTATGTGCGCATGATCAACTTGGCCGACTTGATGGTCAACTTTTAGAAAATCCAAGGAATAAACGGCTAAAAAGTTCAAAAAAATCCGAAATTTTGTGAGATTATAGGTATAAATGTGGACTAACTCTGTGCATCGGTTTAGCTGAATCGGTCCAACCGTTTTCGAGAAGAAGCCATTTGTTTCTAAATCGTATTTCGTAAATCTCTCGGAATCTATTCATCCGATTTCAATTTTTTTTTTTCAAAATACTCGCCTCGATGTCTTCTATCTTAATCAATCAAAAAATGTATAACGGTTCGTACTAAATTTCAGAGACACTTCAATTTTTTCATTTTTCGCTCAAAACCCTTTTTCGCACGCTAGTTATTTTTTGAATTGATATATCAACTTGAAATTTGACACAAGTCTGCCTCTTAATACTGCAATGGATGAGATTGAAGATGGGCTGAATCGCATGATTAGTTTAAGAGATATTCAACATTGTATCAAAATCGTTTTTCGTAAATATCTCAGAATCTATCCATCCGATTTCAATTTTTTTTTTTCAAAATACTCGCCTCGATGTCTTCTATCTTAATCAATCAAAAAATGTATAACGGTTCGTACTAAATTTCAGAGACACTTCAATTTTTTCATTTTTCGCTCAAAACCCTTTTTCGCACGCTAGTTATTTTTTGAATTGATATATCAACTTGAAATTTGACACAAGTCTGCCTCTTAATACTGCAATGGATGAGATTGAAGATGGGCTGAATCGCATGATTAGTTTAAGAGATATTCAACATTGTATCAAAATCGTTTTTCGTAAATATCTCAGAATCTATCCATCCGATTTCAATTTTTTTTTTCAAAATACTCGTCTCGATGTCTCCTATCTCAAGCAATCAAAAAATATATATCCATCTATACTGTATTTTAGAGATATTTCAATTTTTCCTTTTTCAATCAAAATCCTTGTCCGCACGCTAGTCATTTTTTAAATTGATATATAGATATATGAATTGGAAATTTAGCATGAGTTCTCCTTTTGCCACTACAATGGATAATATCAACGATGAACCTGATCAGATGATTAATTTTTGCTTCCGAATGGAAGCTTTGCATTCGTTCGATTTTCACTTTTGCTAATTTTGCTTGGAAACGATCCAGAATGGTCTGAAACGGAAAAATACGAAGTTTGGAGACCATGTCTGTGTGTGTCCACTCGGTGGTCACTTATTCTTAAAATTAACGAATAAACGGGAAAATTTATTCCAAAAAATCTAAAATTTTGTCAGTTTATTGGAATTATTGGGGACTAACTTCATGCCAAAATTCAGCTGGATCCGTCAATTAGTTTTTCAGAAATAGCCAGTTGTTTCATTACGCTTTTTCCCAAATATCTCGAAAACTACTCAACCAATTTCATTTTTTTTTTTCAAAATATTCGTCTTGATGCTCTCTGTCGCAATCATTCAAAATATGTATACCCGTTTATAGAAAGTTTTCGAGATATTTCGATTTTTCTCTTTTTGACCTAAAATCGTTGTTCGCACTCTAACATCCGCAAAAATGGAGATATCAACTTGAAATTTGGCATGAAGTTGTCTCTAGTTGTAACAATGGTTCGTGTTTAAAATGGACTCAATCAAATAATTAGTTTCTGAGACATTCAACTTTATATGTAAATCTAATTTCTTTAATACCTCAATAGCGAGTTAACCAATTACAATTTTTTTTTCTAATTTTCGTCTCAATGTCCTCTATCTTGACCAATCAAAATCTGCATCCAATTATACAAAATTTAGAGATATTTTCATTTTTGTCGTTTTGACTTGAAAGCGTTGTTCGCACTGTGGCATCTGCAAAAATGGAGATATCAACTCAAAATTTGGCACGAAGTTGTCTCTGGTAGTAACAATGGTTCGTATTGAAAATAGGCTCAATCGGAAAATTACTTTCTGAGATATTCAACTTTATATGTAAATCTAATTTTTTAAATATCTCAATAACGAGTCAACCGATCCTAATTTCAATTATTCAAGAATATTCCTCTTGTTTTGCAATGTCTATGTCCTTTTTTTATATTTTTCATATCTTTTTTTGAAATCTGTTTTGATCCTTTATTTATCCCTTTTTCAACCCTTTTTGCTTCTGAATGGGAGCATTGTAATCGCTCGATTTTTCGATTCGCTAATTTTGCTTGGAAATGATGTAGAATGGTCTGAAACGTGAAAATACAAAATTTGAGGACCATGTATCTATGTGTGTCCGAAAGTATGGGTGGATTTTTTCGAAAAATTTTATAAATCACCATAAATAAAGGACTAAAGTTCAAGCTAAAAAACTGAAATTTCGTCACATAATTGGTATTACTTTGGAGCATTTCTGGGCGCAGTTTCAGCGCAATCGGCCCAGTAGTTTCTGAGATACAGCAATTTCTCAAAAATCTTTGTTCCTCAATATCTCAAGAACTACATGACCGATTAAAATTTTTTTGACGCCAAAATCTTCTTTGTGATAATATCTATTGGGTAAAATTATAATATGGCTATGTAACTATCGACAGTTTGGTAATAATTGGCATTTTTCATTTTTATGAAAAAATCGTTGTACGCACGATAGCGCCCCCAAAAATTAAGATAGAAAGTTGAAATTTGGTACGATTTTATCTTTATGATATTACAGGATGGAATTGTGGATGAGCTGAATCGGATGAGTAGTTTAGGAGATATTTAACTTTTTGTGAAAAACTGTAATGCTCAATATCTCCGAAACTACTGGTCCGATTGACGTTTTTTTTCAAAATTTTCGTCATGGTATCAAGCTGCTATCAAGATCTATCATGGTATGGCTTCTATCAAGACCAATCAAAATATGCATACCCTCCCATACAAAGTTTTCGAGATATCAGTGTTTTTCTAGTTTTTTAAATTAAAATCCAATGTGGGCTTTACAATACGCGTTAAACATGGACTAAACATCTGAGATTCTGGCTACTAGTTTGCATGATTGGCCCACATTCATGTATAAAATTTTGTGTCAATCGATTCAGTACATCCTGGCACAGAGTAATTCATCCGAAACGCTGTTTTTCTGAAAAATCACAAATCGTTATTTTATCAATGTTTTCGATCTCTGCATGACTTCAAAAGTCATATAATACAAATCCATGTTTTTTTACNCATTGAAAGGTCACAATATTTACAAATAATTGAAATAAACTCACCAATTATTTCACAATAATGATGAAAATGGCTGAATGGGTCACTTGAGAAGGAATTTGCCTCATATAGATAATGAAACAAAATAAATCATAATCAACTTCAGACTTGTTTAAAAGCGCACAACATTCATTACGTTAAATTTTCACTCGACGGTACATTCTCGTCAAAATGGGCATGAGAGTGGAGTATCCACACTTTTTACTGGAAATTGAAGAAAACGCCCCCCAAAAGTTGGTAATGTCAATTCAAGTAATGTTAATTAATTCTAAAGTGTCAAAATAACCGAGACATAAGACACCGATTCTTATGTATAAATTAATTTTTCGAGATACAGAGAAATATAAAAAACAGANCATTCGATAGCCATAGTTGGGGCAGAGACAGAGGTTGGCGTGGTCTAATTTTTTAAGAGGTGTAAATTTTATATTAATTTTCATTATTCAAAGTATGGTCGTTAGACAATATTACATTTCATGTAAATATTACGTTGAGACTNCGAAAAGGGAAATGAATACAGTGGTCAAAAGGGTCAAAATCCGTTATTTGACAAACATAAATAATTTTTTTTTGGTTTGATCTTATTCAAACGAGACATTATTGTTTGAAAAAATACTTGTAGAGAAAATTAATAATAATACATTGATTTTTCACACACTTTAGAATTCATCTGATGATTTATCAATGATGAATCATATTTTCCTTCTGAAAATTCGAATGCATTTTTCCTCGTAATATTCAACGACTTACGTGGTTTGAATANACAATATTACATTTCATGTAAATATTACGTTGAGACTCTTGCCTACGTTCAATGGAGCTAGCGTTTCTGTCCATGAGATGAATCTAATTGTATGCGTTCCAAAAATCAAACGTTTTGAGGAACATAGGCAGCAAGGATGAGATNAATATTCAACGACTTACGTGGTTTGAATATACTACTTTGAATATGAGAGTTTTTCTCATCTAATATATATGTATATTTTCTTTCTCTCGCAGTTTCTCAGGAAACATGTTTTATCCNTTCTATAAGAGCCCCAAGCACCACGAGTAAGCCGTTTGTAGGAGGACGTCTTCAAAGATTATTCAAACACACTATTCTCGCAGTGTTCTAAAAGTTACATAAGACAAAAACTTGACTTCACTTAACTTCACTAACAAGAGAACGCGTTGACCAAAATTTTCGCCACATACGCGGTTATGTATGCGCCCGTGCACACATACAAATCGATATTTAATATATTGTGACGAGGCATATTCATTTATTTTTTATTATTTTTCTACATANCTCAGGAAACATGTTTTATCCTATCGGACGACAAGAAATCAACAGCACCTCATTTTTTTGTTTTCTTCTCTTCAATGGCTTATGTGGAACGGGATCAAGATTGTCCAAAATTTTAATTTATGATCCCCACCTCATTACTTCATTCATCAATCGCTTTTCTATGCATCAACTTAGTTTCATAAATGTGATTCTTGGAATTTACAAGACCATTCTCGTTAATTATAATATTATTCAATAAATAGCTGATATACATCCAGAATGCTGTACTACGTAGATTAAACAGAGTGAGCTCAACGGATTCAGTATTCGCTGAAGACGATCTGTGTGAGTTTGAGTGGGAGTTACATGCAGGTCAGCAAGTTAGTTTTTATCGGCAAATAAAAATACAGTCTAAGAAAGTAATTGAGTCGGAATAGGAGAAAAATCATCCTCAAGATATTTAAATTATTAGGAGTCCTTAATATAAATTTAATTATTAAAATCATAATGATGTAAGACAATTGATGTAAGAGAAANTACGTAGATTAAACAGAGTGAGCTCAACGGATTCAGTATTCGCTGAAGACGATCTGTGTGAGTTTGAGTGGGAGTTACATGCAGGTCAGCAAGTTAGTTTTTATCGGCAAATAAAAATACAGTCTAAGAAAGTAATTGAGTCGGAATAGGAGAAAAATCATCCTCAAGATATTTAAATTATTAGGAGTCCTTAATATAAATTTAATTATTAAAATCATAATGATGTAAGACAATTGATGTAAGAGAAAATATTACAAATTAAAATCGATGAAAAAGTTGAAAAATAATGGTAATGACAAATTTTTATTTGAAACATCATAATTAATTACTAGCATCACAAATGTACTGATTGAATCATGATGTCTGTTTCTGACGATTTGTCGGGACACAGAGGAAGAAAAAATGTTACAAATACAGGCGTCGCTTTTGGATTAATCATACATCGTAAGTAATGGAATGTGAAGAACCAATACGTCTGGCTGCCCAAATATTAATATTTAAAAATATTGATCTTGATCAATGTCAACGATTTTTCAATTTTTCAGCGAATTTTCTGATTTTTTATTTATGTGTGAAATTGGAATTACTTGCATTCGGAAGCTTATTACCAATGTAATTGGTGGAGAGAAAAAATAATGACGCCTAAAGTAACGGTCATATTACTTCTGCCAGATAGGCTTCTACCCCTGCTTGTTTATTCTTTGTTTTTTGCTTTTTTGTTATGTCCTTCCTTTTCTTTTGTTATTCCTATCTTTTTCTAAATTGTTTTTCGCCATTTATTTATCCCTTTTTCCTTCGGAATGAAAGCCTTGTATTTGAGCGATTTTTTGATTTTCTAATTTTGATGGCAAATGGTCCAGAATGTTATGAAATGTGAAGAAATGATATTTTTAGGGTTATGTCTGTATGTATGTGTGTGATAACTTGGGTTTTTAGTGATCAATTTTTAGAAAATTCAACCTATTATAAATACGGTAAAATTTGTCGATAAAAGTCTGAAATTTTGGCTCATGGTAGCTATGATTAAGCTTTACTTTGGTACGTAGTTTCAGCCCGATCGGTCCAAGTAGTTCCTGAGATATAACAACTTCTTTAAATTTCGTTTTTTCTCAATATCTCAAAATCTACTCCACCAATTCCAATATTTCTTTTTTCAAAATACTCGTCCCGATGGCCTCTATCTAGATCAATCAAAATATATATACTCGTTCCGACAAAATTTGAAAATATTGCCGTTTTTCCGTTTTTTAATGAAAAGTCTTGTTTACACGATACCTTGATAAAAAATGGAGATAGGGTGTTGAAATTTTGTATGCTTCAAGCTTTTATAACATAAAAGGTTGGTATTGTGGATGGGGGCAATTGGCCGAGCGGTTCTTGAGTTATTCAACTTTTTGTGTAAATATATTTCTTCAAATTTCTCATGAACTACTGGACGGATTTCAATTTTTTTTTTTAAATACTTGTATCGGTGGCCACCATCTAGATCAATTAAAATATGTACCCCTCGAACCCCTGCTTGTTCTGTTTTTATATGCTCAGCATGCTCATATGTGCCATAATGTGTTTGAAACTTTATTTGACGATCCAAAATTTTGGGTAATGATCAATGCTATTTAGCCGCACAACTAAAGAAAATTTGAGCTTAAATGGTTTAGTAGTTCTTGAGGTGGAACATTTTATGAAAAATCATGTATTACAGTAATTACCGTGTTTTTCTTCAATCATCGGATTTTTCATCATAATTACTTGAAATGTCATGTCACATGAAGATCTTAGGTTTTTTTAAAGTTTATAACTCCATGTGTAGATGTATTTATTCACTTCAAAATTGTAGAGGTCTCTACAGAGATGTGTTCATAATTGTTTGTTTTTTAATAGAATTGGTACAGATCCATTCGGAAGCTTACCATCTATGAAATTAGTAGAAATGAAAAAAAGAAAAACAGTTATAGCACAAAGAAATAGTCAGATGGCTTCTACCAAAAAGGGTCGAACTCCTGCTTATTTTGATTTTCTTCATGAATTTTTTTAGAAATTTGAATAACATTATGAATAACGCTGGAATGGAAATCGAAAATTCAGTGAATATTACCTTAATATGGAATTGCAAAAAAATCTGAAAAGTGCTACCCACTCTTATTATTTATTATTATCACAGAATCTATATAAAGCTCTATTATAGAAGAACAGTCGTATAAAATTTTTCATTGGATAAATGTTGTCGTAAATCTTCTCATTTGAGAACTAATTAAAGAACTCTCTGAAACATATAGTGCCTAAAGGCTATAGGTTACTAAAATTTGGAGAGTTCTGGCGTCCAAGGCTCAGCTCAGGGGCCGAATTTCGAAGTAACACGGTAACATGATGAACGATATTTGTCGCGCTCTATCTAGATGTACAGGGTAACAAATGGGAATAGGTGAAAACATTTCCCCTATATTTTCTTCTCCACTTTGTCACCAGGGCTCGGGCTGTTGTAGGTTAACACTTGGAGCCTGGCAAATTCTGTTGGAACAAGCCGGGGTCTAGTTTATATTTTCCAAAATGAGTGAGCTTATTGTCGAAGAAAAAGTGTATCTCATTGAGTGCTATTATTGCCGAGGAAAAAATTATACAAATGCGTATAGGGGCTTTCGTAGTAAGTTTGGTAGTGACAGAATTACGAGTGAAAACATTCTCAAACGGTAGGAATTTTTTAGTTCTCCTGTACGATTTTTTTCGAAGTTAGTCCCCAATAAATTTTTTGAGTTAATGTGTAGACTTTTTGTAGGGTAATTGATAATTTTGTCAACTATGGTACCCTACAGGATCGTTGCCATGATCTTCCGAGTCCATCTTATGCAGTAACGGCAGAAGAAGTAGTGGACAAGGTGGAAAAACATTTCAAAAATCATTCATCTGATTCAATACGCAAGGCGGCTGCGAAGTTACAATTGAACCGAGAGACTCTACGTTTGATAATTAAACATTTCCTCAAACTTCATCCTTATAAAATCACTTCCCACCAATTGCTTACGCAAGCTGCTATAGGGAAACAAATTGAATTCAACAAAGTTTTGACGCAAATGTTTGCTAAAATCGAAGCCAATCGGATTTTTTTCACGGATGAAGTTCATTTCTACCTTAATGGCTACGTGAATAAACAAAATTATAGATTTTGGGGGAGTGTAAATCCACATTTATCAGTAGTAAAATCGCTCCACCTTACTGAAGTTACAGTTTGGGCAGCTCTGTCGATCAAACAAATACATGTGGAAATCTTGGAAGGGACCATTATAAGGGAGAGTTACCGAGAGATGTTGGAAACCAAATTTTTCCCATTCGCCAAGAAAAAAGGATTGGTGAAAGATTTCTATTTTATGCAAGACGGTGTAACACCTCATCAAACTAATGATGTGTTTGCTGCATTACACAAAGTATACGGTGACCGCGTCATCGGCTTAGGGTATCCTCGTTTCGCCCGAGCAGGGATGGAATGGCCACCATACTCACCGGATTTGAACCCGTGTGATTTCTTCTTGTGGGGTTATCTCAAACACTTCTGTTACGTGGACAATCTTCAGACAAAAGAGGCTCTGATAAACGCTATCCAGAAGGGTGCTTCTAATATTTCTCAAGCTAAAATTGGAGAAGTCTTCCATGGTTTTCAGAAACGCCTTGACTATTGTGCAAATTCTGATGGAGGACACTTCAAGAGTATTTACCATTAGTCATATGCCCTCGAATATGTTTGATCAATTCTTTCACCGTGTGAATTTTTATTTAACACAAAGAAAATGCAACTGTAACTAATTGCAAATAATATTTCAATGTCTATTGTGTCTACAAACGTGATGGTCCTTCCTATATCCATCAACCAAACTATGATAGTTTAATTTTCACCTATTCCCATTTGTCGCTCTGTAAAATGACCGTGAAGATCTTCTTTCGTTATTTTTGTGACGCGAAATTCCGTCACTTTTTTTCTGATCAACAATGGTTAGTAATTGGCCTTCAGTCAGTGACGTGTAATTTATGTGTAAAATTACGGTAAATTGACCGGTCAGCTTTGTCCGTTACATCCCTAGTTGATTTCCAGTAGTTGACTCCCAATGTTCTTCTAATCTATTGGAGTGACTCACAAGTACTCTGATACGCATCGTCTGGAACTCTGACATATTTGGTGTAATCCAGTTATAGATAAGCCGAATTATTGGTGATCTACGTTAAAGGGAGATCACTGTGAATTTTAAAAGTCGCGGGCTACTGAAATGAGGTTTCTCATGCATTGAAGATCGACAAAACGAATAATCAGTGGAAAAAAATAATTGCTTATTATTCGTTTACTCCGCAGATGCTTAAAATGTTAAAAATAGCCCAGAGCCTCAAATTCTTGAGCTACATTTTTTTTTCAAAATTTTTGAAAAAATGTGTGCAATAGCAGTTACGAATTAGTTTTATAAAATCGAATTCCTACACAGCGAATTTAGTTTTTTTTAAATTATATCATACGTGTAAAATAGCCCGAAGAATATTTCCAAAAAAAGCAAGCAGATATTTTAGATATTTTAAGGATCATTTTTCTACCTAATATTTTACATGAATGGCCCAAATTTATATATTAAACAAAACGAAATTAGCTGTGTAGGAGTGGAATCGCAAAAAACTAATTAGTAATTGTTATTGTACACGTGGTTTTAAAATTTTTGAAAGAAACACCTCTGTAAAAGCTCAAAAATTGGCGGCTCTGAACTATGTTTAACATTTGAAGCGTCTGCGAGGCAAAGGGAACAATAAACAGTCATTTTTTTGCCCTAATGAGACGTTTTGTCGATCTGATTTGGAAATAATCAATTTTGAAAAAAAGCGTTCACATTCGCATGGGTTGATACCATGCATCAATCCCGTACGTGAGGGGTAACTGTACCCCATTTGGGCTAGGACTGCACGGGAAATCACGGAAAGCCCCAAGCGTACAACCGACCGATTGTGCAGAGCCCTAATGTGTCCTTCTGTCACACTGACTAGTGGGGCATCTTAGGCAACCACACTGTGCCTACCTTCCGAAATTTTTAGGCGAAGGTGTTCCTAAATAGTCACCCATCCATACGGATATTTTCGCCGGAGCAACCTAACTCACCTAACCATTACCGTCGGTATCTTTGAAATGAATTAAATGAAAAATAAAAATTTTCGGTAAGACCCAGCTCTCTAACTCAATTTTAAAGTGTCTCCTAAGTCTTCTTTTTTCTCCCATGAATCACACACTTTATTTACTAAAATTGTGATTTAATTTTTTCCAGATTAATATATCCTTTATACTGATTTTTTTCCTATACTAGAACAGGGCGCGGTTTTCCATGGATACCAGAATAGTAAAACCTTACCGTTTTTCACTTTCATTAATTTTTGTCTCAATAATAATCCAGGAAAAATGAATGGTTTGAACAAAGTGTTTCACAACGAGAATTTAATCGTAGAATAATTTATTTAGAATCGCCATAATCCTTTTCATCTTCTTCCTTGCTTCAGTTCTGCTTTTTGCATTCTTTATTATTTTTAAGGATTTATTATGTACTACATACATATATACTATCCTATATACAGGGTGTTTCAGAAGTACATGTACATCTGAACACCCTAGGATCAGGGGGTGATTCTGAGCAGAAAAGTCCTCTTGCACTTTTTGATCAGACTCACCCCTAAAAAGTTATTGGCAATTAAGGGTGGGCCAATGGGGAGTGATTTTTAAGCGGGCGCACATCCATGTGATATGCAGCATATGTGTGTG
>NW_021680806.1:100530-171295 GCF_001412515.2 Diachasma alloeum | reverse complement strand
GTATTAAATGCTCAACACGTTGGCACAAATTTCATCCCTTAGTCGCAGTTAGGGTCGGAGGAATGAATTTTTGAATTGAAAAAATTTGTTTTTTCAATTTCTTTGCGCTTTCAAAAATTCACTCCTCCCTCCCTATTAGCCGCTAAGAGATGAAATTTGTGTCACGCATTGAGTATTAAATGCTCAACACGTTGGCACAAATTTCATTCCTTAGTCGTAGTTAGGGTCGGAGGAATGAATTTTTGAATTGAAAAAATTTGTTTTTTCAATTTCTTTGCGCTTTCAAAAATTCACTCCTCCCTCCCTATTAGCCGCTAAGAGATGAAATTTGTGTCACGCATTGAGTATTAAATGCTCAACACGTTGGCATAAATTTCATCCCTTAGTCCTAGTTAGGGTCGGAGGAATTAATTTTTGAATTGAAAACAAAATTTTTTTTTCAATCTCTTCGCACTTTCAAAAATTCACCCCTCCGTCCCCAAAAGGCTCTAAAGGATCAAACTCGTGTCATTGAATTGAGCATTTAATACTCAATAAGTGACACAAGTTTCATTCCTTAGCTATAATTCGGGGGGAGGGATGAATTTTCAACCGAGACGCGCGTTCCCCGCGCCACTCGACGCTGTAACCAATGGAAAGACGATCGGTTGATCGTCCTTCCATTGCGTGTGGAGGGGGAATTACGTTCCCCCATTCATTCTCCCCTCTTCGTCATTCCAGCGAAGAGAGAGAGAGAGAGAGAGCAATATCGTTGCGCTTTTTTGTCTCGTAGAATGGTGGGGCGGGCACACACACATATGCTGCATATGAGTCTGATCAAAAAGTGCAAGAGGACTTCACTGCTCAGAATCACCCCCTGATCCTAGGGTGTTGAGATGTACATGTCCTTCTGAAACACCCTGTATATATTTTTTAAAGAACTATGTATTTTTTTTATTACAGTTAAAAATAAATTGCTCTTTTTTTACAATTACTGTCGACAAAAGACTACAGTACATGAAAAAATATACATAGACATCATATTACATTACTTGGGAACAAAGGCTTTACAAGTGTAATAAAAAATTCATCCGAAAAATGGAGTCAAAAATTAACATTTTTTATTTGACTGTTTTTCCACTCTTACATCAATTTATCGAGATATTCATTTTTTTCCAATTTTATTCACATATACTTATCTCCACTAACGAATGTCCAAAAAATGTACAAAAAATCACAGAGAGTACTCGTACTGAGCATGAACATGTCGTGTTTTGAATTCATTCAAAAAATTAATTTTGTTTGTAATTTTATTTCTCACTAAATTCGACTTATTCGTTGCCCACCGGACGTTGAATTGCTGTCGATGCAGCTCAATTTATAGGGCTAGTACGCCACGCGCGACCTTCGAAACCCCAAAATTGCAAACGCAGCGCAACTGCACTTTCGATTTCGGGCTTTAGATTCATTCTTTTCGAAATTATAGTCAGTCTCGTCTTAGATGCCAAATCGGCACGTCAATTAGACCGAACTCCTTGGATCCTCACGCGTTCGTATCATCAGAATCCGTTGATCAGTACTGCCCGACGTACAAGTGATAAAGGATCCAAGTAATTAACAATTGCACAATTACGCCCACCTTCGTAGTGTGCATGTTTGAAGTTGAATCGCTGAACGGTCGATAAGTTGCGAATTACTTATTACGTTTCAGTGGATTTCACTGTGCAAGGACACAATTTATCAAACAAAAGTGCTTAGATACATTCTGAAATTATTGAACATTATAGTGCGAAAGTTATTAAACATTTTAGTGTGTTAAGTGACATTGATCAAAAAAAATTAAACTGTCGTATCATTATTTAAAAAAATCGAAACTCACTCTGAATACAATTTTGGATTAATTCAACTATTGATTAGTACAAAACACGTCAAAGAATCTATTCATTTTGGCTTTTCAACATTTTTCAAAATTATTAGCTTAAAATCTAAATTTTGGATCACTATTCTTCTTGATTCCCTTTTTTTGCGTCGTTCGTATTCTCTCTTTCCTTCGGGTTTATTTCTCTGTATAATGAAAGTCTTTTCAAAATAATAAATTCGAGTATTGTTACTGATAAAATCTTTGTCTTCTAATTGTCTTAAATCCCTAATTTTATTATCATTCTCAATCTCTTCTCGAATGAACGATAGTGGCAGATGCACCTAGTGCTTCAAAGGTAAGGACCAAAAACAAAAATAAATATTATTTTATTCTGATAATTAGAAAATTGATGATAACTCATTTAATATTTAATTGAATTTGTTATTAAAATTTTCCTGTTACCACAAACAAACAGATTTCTTAAATAATTTCTGAAGACCTTGAAACAAAAGTATCTGGATTGAGAGAGAATTCCTTTATGGAAATTGATGATGAAAATTTAAAAAAAGAGAAAAACTTTCAGAAAAAATTACTACAATTCATTAAGATTTTTTCCATTTCTACAGAATTTTCTATGCAATCACAATTTCAGGAAAATCCTGTATTATTCACCTGGGAAAAAAGAAAACTAGGCTGGAGGCCCTCGGGCAATGGCTATTTGTAAGAATGTATGTTTCTTGCAATGTTAAAAGTTAAAGTTAAAAAAGAAAACTTGAAAATTGCCCTAGAAAGCGGGATTTTCGCATTTTTTTTATTCATTTTGAACATACAAAATTTATGCATCCAGTAACAAAAATAATTAAATAAGTTTGAATCTATAAAATTATGTCTGGAAGAATAGTTGAAAAAATTTTAGGAGTTTAGTATTGTTGAAAGATTTCAACAGAACCCTAGATATCTTTCAGAACGAATTATCCAACTTATTGAAACATGGGATTACGCAATCACGTAATTGATCACCGGTCTGAATGATGATAAACTAAAACTCACGAAATAGATATCCGGGAAGATGTTCGTAACTGCGACTCATTAAGCTACAAAACTGGTAAATATTTTTTTCCATGGATTTAGATTGACACGTGGAGCTTATCTCTGATTCCTTTACAATTGGCCTGCTGAGGCCAATCGCAGACTTCGAGTTCCGGATTGAAATAGAGACCAGGTGGACACGGAATCAGCGTTGGTACGCCATGGCTGCACTTGCAAAATTTGCTGCAGTGGCTGTGAGCTAGGTGCACTGCGTACTTTGGATCTTGGATTGGACAGGTACCAATGCATCCCGCCAATACAGGGTCAGGTCCAGGTGTAGGACATGGCGGTGTGACGGTGACAGGTCCATGATCAGGTCCGGGTGTAGAACATGGCAGTGTGACGGTGACTGTCACCGTTGTAGGAATAATCGTTACAGGTGAAGGTGTAATTGTCACGGCTGAAGGTTTAACTGTAGTAGTTACAGTTGCGATTACTGTTACAGTTGAAGTGCAACAAGAGCCCCATCCATGAGGTGGGCAAGCATCAGGTATGGGTGTTGAACACCTGGCACCGTTTGCTTTCTCCGGATAGGTGCAGACTCCCAAAACTGGGCTGAAGTGGAAACCCGCTGGGCAATCATATTCGTATGCAACGCCATTCATACATTTACAGAATTTACCACAATCCTGATGCTCCAGAGTCACCGTCAGTTGAGGTGAGTTGGTACATGGACAGGTTCCCATGCAGTGGTTGTTCGAGTCGTAAATAAATCGACTCAAAGCAACAGTAGTTTCGTCACTTTGTTCAAAAGTTTTGCATTTGGCGTCAGATTGGAAGGTGCAACCTCGATCCACCTCTGAATAATAAAAGTCCTCTGGACAGTTCATTACGTAAGGTGTTCCATAGATGCAGGAACAGAACAGGGAACAATTTTGATGAGGCATTAAGTAAACATCATTATTCGGGTTCCCTGCTGGACACTTTTCCCTGCATCCAGAAATGTCTTGCTCTGCTGAGACTGCACTGAACAATGCAATCACTAACACTAACCCTGGAGTCAAGCGTAAAAAGAATTAGAAGAATGTAAAAACCCATCATTTGATCTATTATTATAATTAAACACATCCAATGAAAGAACAGAATTAAGCTTACATATAAGAGATTCCATAGCGTCTATATTGAAATCACAGATCTGACTGCAACCTTTAAAACAAAATGCGCTTTTATACAAAGTATTTATCATTCCATCTCATCTACATAGCTCTGATCAAATCCCAATCTTATTAATGCAATTATCACCGAATGATTTCAAGTATGGATTTCGCCACCGCTAAAGCCTCTGTTTACAATCAAGGTGTTGATACTCTTTCCGAGAAAATACTTGATTTGTTTTACATTATTTTCTATAAAAATTATTCCATCTGAATTTTGCAGGTTCTCTCCACTGATTTGCTTTCTTCTCTCATTGAAAAATCCAACAAAAAAAACATTGCGAATTTATGCTAATGAATTGTTATGGGAACAATCTCAAGAGCATAAGTCGTATAAAAGAATAACCTATTTACATTTTTCCATCAGAGTTTTTCAATTCTTCTGCAGATATTATTATTATTATTATTATTACATCTATCATAATCTTATTTTATTATTGTAATTAACATAATATTATAATATTAATTATTATAATAATATTATACTAATTTATAATATTAGTAATGATTTTCTCATCGTTTTCAAAGGCCTTCCCCTCTTATCTTTCAAGAGCGTTTTTAACACAGAGTCTGTTTGTTTGTTATACGTTTGATTGTTACCAAAACTGTAAATGGTCGCATTATTGACTGTGGCATATTGATCACACGGTGCTGATTGGCCTTGATTCGTTGGTGGGAAATTGGTTTAGGGAGTAATTCCCTGGAAGGATTTTCAATCTAATCTTTTTGTTAATCCCAAGACGTATCAACATATCTCGTGAATAAGTCATCGCTTTATTTGATTAAAGATTTATTTAAACGAACGGATGATTGCGATCGAGTTTATTGATGACACATCGAATGTATATTCATGAAACTGAGATCTGATTAGATTGTAGGCCAGAAGGCTCTGGCGAGCGGGAGGTTGCTAATAGAGGAACCGCCTGTACCGGCATGGGTTTTCTGTGGTTTCCCCATGCTACTTCTATGTTCTATAGGAGTGCGAATGCAGTACAGTGTAGAATCCACAGCCGCATGCATAGGGTTGGATAGAGTGCCGAATGGGACCCGAAAAGGGACTGCGAGGCCGTAAGAAAAAAAAAAAAATCTCAAGGGTTTCTCAGTTATATATTGACAAGAAACCTCCAGAAGAAATGTCAGCGGAATATTGTTCACGATATTTTTTCAGCAAAAGTTAATTGAAAAACTTTTGATGATGTTAATTCCAACCTTTCGTTTGCTAGACGTAATTGACGCGTCGAAAGGGCGTATTTTACGGTCAAAATACAAACGTAAATTATGCCCAAAAAAGGGTCTTTTATGGTTCACTAAACGTAATCAATTTTTAACGGAATTTATTGCAAGAAAATTACAAACAACAAAAAAAAAATTTCTTACAATAGGCCATCGCCCGAGGGCCTTCAGCCAAGTGTTTTCATAAGTACATAGTATACAGTGTGACGTTTTGACTTAGATCACCCACAGCATTAATCCTGGGTGATCTAACATGTGACTAGTCCCTGGGATTAGTCACAAATAGAAATAAGTCCTTCCTTCCTAGGGCCGTCGTACCCTATGTTGACCGGCTAGTTTCGGCGGTGAGCTCACGGGGAGTTCGCTCACTCAGAGGGATGTTCGAACAAGGATAGAGGAAGGATTAACGACACTAAATCCACCGTACTAGATGTAGGTAAAATAACTATATATTGGTGGTTAATTTATACACGGTAGTGTTCAATGGGTCGGTATAACGCGGTTCTATAATATTGATTCGACTTCGGGACTTTGACTCGTTGTTGTCTTGTATGGCTGAAGGCCTGAGCTAGAAGTCCGCTCGACTCTGCTCCTGATCGTACTCTGTCTCTTGGGGGAGTCCAGGGAGCTCCTCCAAACTCGTCAAAGTCTCCGTTTGCTGAGCTAAGCAGTCTCACGGTTTTTCTCCACTAAAACTGTTTTGTGTTTGTGTCATTACTGACACAGACTAATACAGTCAAACAGTTCGGTTCACTTGAACTGGACTTGCGAAAACCGTGTGACTGCTGACCATGGTGTCCAAAAGACACCATGGTATAGCTGACTAATGTCTGGATGGCAGGATGGAGAAATCATGTTTCTCTTTCCTCTCATCCAGTGGTAATATGATGCTTTCATATTATTAATTACTAAATCGACGTATTGGTCGATCCCAATACGTCACAACAGTAATAATTTCACTAAACGTATTTCACGCTTAAAGGGGAGATTACTATGAGTTTTAAAAGTCGCGGGCTAATGGAATGAGATTTCTCATACATTAATGATCGATTATATACTTCTAAAAACGAATAATTAGTGAAAAAAAATCATTGTTCATTGTTCGTTTGCCTCGCAAACACTTAAAATGTTAACATAGTTCAGGACCTCTAATTGAAAAAATGTGTGCAATAACAATTACAAATTCGTTTTTTGAAATGCAACTCATACACAGCTAATTTCATTATTTAAAAAAATTGCTTCACTCATGTAAAATAGTCGAAAAATTGTTTCTGAAAGAATTGAGAAGATATCTTAAATATTTTAAGGTGAATTTTTCTGCCTATTTCACATGAGTGGCACGAATTTTTATCAACGGACGAACGAAATTAGCTGTGTAGGAGTGGAATTTCAAAAAACTAATTCGTAATTGGTATTGTAGGCATTTTTTCAAAAATTTTAAAAGTAATACGAACAATGAACAATTAATTTTTTTGCACTAATTGTTCATTTTTAGACATATACAGAGTGTCTCAAGATTACTTGTACGGCTAAATAACTAGCTAAATAGTAGTTGAAAGCGAAAAGGTTTCAGACCCGAGTTATAGGGCTTCAAGGGGGAAAAATAATGAGAAGCATATTTTGAGCATAAGTGTTTATATTTCTATGCTGCAATCACAAGTTCTTTTTTTTAATGGGACCAAAAATTTTTGGCTTACAAACGTTGTACTCGGTGAAACGAATACAATGGTATCGCACATTCAGTTTTTTTCTATGTTTTTGGGTTAATATTACAAAAAAATGTAGGAAGTATTTTAATGAAAGGATATAAACTCAATAAATTCACTCCCCAAATAACTTTTTTAGAAGAGCGGATATTTTTTTTTCATTTTTTTTTTATTTGTCCATATATTTTAAGATCGCCTTCTTTACAAAGTTGTCATTAAAAATGCAAACAATTTGGTATTTGAATAATTATATCTCAGTCGGAAGAGTGCTCTTGCCCACTCACCCTAATATTAGATTCAGGTTGGAAATTCAGGATAATTGGATTTCCAATGTTAGATACCACAAGTCCTTCGAAATTATTGGATATTTTCCGAATGTTTTGTTGCATAGTAACGAGAAGGAAGCCACGGTTTCTAAAATTGAGAAAAATTTTTCTAAAGCTAATCTACTTTTTTTCTCTGTTTATCTGTCAAATTTGTAGAAAACAATTGACAGGCTACAAGGAAATTATCAGTGTGAAACGTATCTCATCACTCTGAATATTGCGCTCTGATTAATCAAAATTAGAATTGTGGCAATTGTCAGCTATAATACCCCTATACCTTCAAAATTATCGGATCTTTCCCGAATGTTTTGTTGCATAGCAACGAGAGGGATTTTACTGCAAAACTGATCCCGATTGTTGATATGCAGGAAAACTTGAGGGAAATATCCAATGAATTTTGAAGGTCGAGGGGTATTCGGAGGACAATTTCTTCAATTCTGATTTTGGCCGATCAGGGTGCAGTGTTCGAGGTTACGGGACACATTTCACCAAAATGTGAAGAATATCTGTCAAATTCGTAAAAAACTATTGACAGGCTACAGGGAAATTAGCAGTATGATAATCTCCCTGCAGCCGGGGAAATTATCAGTGTGGAACGCTTCACGTGACCCCGTATACTGCACTTTGATTGATCAAAATCTGAATTGAGGCAATTGTCACTGCTATTTCAATGACATTTAGAATTTTCAAATTCATTGCTGAAATTCAAGGAAATTGTTGCTCGAATTTTCAAATTATTTAACAATTTTCATTGTCATGTAAACCTGAAAATTGCAATTCTAATAAATACTCCAGAATTCAACTGATTTTTCAATAGCAAAATACATGGAAATTTCGTGTAAATGGGTGATTGTTAAAAATTTCAAGATTTTCTACTTTAAATTCCAAGATTCGTTTTCTAACTGTGTAGACCTTTTCATCTTATACGACTCACTAGATTTTCGGACACTTTTCCATTTTTTTTCATTTTAATTCCTCTAGGAGTTTCGGACACTTGTACCTAATTTACGTATCAATCATCGTTTTTGAGCGCTCAAATGTATACCATCTTAACTGTCAATACTTGTCAAAATTTTTAAGTTTCTTTTCCCAAGATTTTTCAGTTGTATGATTGAAATAAATATTTCCCCTAGATTTGTAGAATGAAAGGTCTATTTAAAGGTAGGAATGGTTGACAATTCCCTCGACGAGAATTGGCCCCGTAAAAAATAGGACATTTCACGTCTTTCATGTCTTTACAGGGAGAGAATTAAACAGTAAAAATTACCACGGCCATAGCAGAGAATGCTATGGCAATATAGCACTCTACTATAAATTTCACTCGGCAAACCTTTCGGCCCTGATTCGGTATGCCGAGCCTAACGTTCGGTGCTGATGTGGTCAACCGAGTCCAGCCCGGATAAAAAACGTTACGCGTTTTCATGATCCGGGCCGGATCACGATTGCCGCATGCCAGCCGAATTATGGAAGCCAATTAAAATTATAATTGATCTAATTTGTACTTTTCTGTTGATTATTGATAATTCAATGTTCACTTTCGAAATAATTCCCAAAACTTTCAACTGACACCTGTCCAAATCTATATGCGCAAATATATACGTGGTTGATGACTAGACTATCCATTATAATTTCGAATAATGTAACAGAAAAAAAACAACTATTTGCTAATTGATTTAATCATTTATTATTGATTAGTCTTGACCTCTGAACGCATTTATCACTGAAAAACCCATTTTTGTAAACCTAAAAAATTACACACACCACTGGTTTCGAACCCAGGACGTACAGATTACTAAGCCTATGCCTTAGCCGACTTTTTTTTTTTTAATAATACATTTATTCACCTTCATAATACAATAATAAATTCAAATTATGAATTAACGTATTCAAGCTCATATCAATTACATTTAAATGATTCACAGTTCTAACAACATTCAGAATCAATACAATATTTAATGTTTATAACATAATTATACTCCGTTTTTGAAGAGTGAACAGTTTAAATGAGTATTTATTCATTTATGGAATAAATACTGAATGAATTGGTTATCTCCTCTCTTGTGTTTATTGTGCCCCCAAAAATAGATGATCAAAAAAGGGCTGACGCCTTAGCCGACCAGCCTACCGCGCAATTCGTATATTGCACAACCCGAGTAGAAATTTAGTCAGGCAGACCTGTTGGCATAGAAGGCCCTGCTCCGGTATCGATACGGTATACCTGATTACGACATGCCAGATCAGGGCCTGAAGGGGACCATTGCATGTTCACCTTACCAATAAATTCCAAACTTTAAGCAAACATGCCTGATCATGCCCCAGTCAGGGCCTTTTGAGCGTACCGTGCTAGAGAAAAATTAAAGTTACATCAGGCATGTGTGATAAGGGAAATTCCGGGGTCTTTTTCAGCCTGTTTTGATTGAAAACAAGTGCTTGTTGAGTATACCGGATACGGCCAACTCGATCCGGCCATGATCAGGACCAGGTAAGATATGCCGGGAATCCTTAACTTCGAAAATTCTATAAGTTCAATACGCGCGAACCTGATCCGGCAATGATCAGGTCCGGATAAGGCATGTCGTACGGGACTTAGAAAAATTTTCACCAAGAGTCGGGGTGGAAATGGTAAAGGGGGGTGGGTCGGAGGGGGGGGGGGGATGATCAGGAAAATTATACTAATTGATATTATTCTAGATTTAGTTCAATACTAAAATTTTATTGGGAGTATTATTGATATACTCAAAACAAACGATCATTTTTAAGAATGGTACGGTGGTCGACTGGATATGGTACATAACTTGCGGATACCCTGCCGTGCCTTTTTTTTTCACTTACAGCAAAAAATAAAAATAAAATTTTTTAGGCACATTATTATGTTTACACATTCATTTATTAATAGCATTGTTAATTGCACTTCAAAAAAATATGTTTTTATGAAATCAAATTTATAAATATAAAATTAAATCTGAGAGTCACTAATGGACCATAAGTTTACGAAATCGTAAAAATCATAAAAGTTTTTCGATTCTAGTTTTTAAGTTATGTAAATATGTAAATATTGACTGTTAATGAATAAAAACCATGAAAAAAAAACAATAGGGTACAGAACTACTAAGCGGAGGATCCCTAGTTCAAGTCCCACTCTGGGTGATTTTTTTTCTTTTTTTTCTCGACCCGCCGATTTTGGGACCACTATTTATTTATTTATTATTCATTTTTGGCCCAATTTAATAATTCAGTTGGCAATTTATTAATTTGTAGCAAAGTCTATGCCAGGGAAGCGCGAAACCAGGCCGCCTGTCACGGCCCTTATCAGGTTTAGAAATCAGGTCCTGATCATGCTTAGCGTTACATTTCCTATCAGGCCCTGATGTGGTAACCGTAACAGGGTCGGTTCTTTTCTACGGCACAGCGGACCAGGGCCTGACCAGCCAAGTGCTAAAATCTCTACTCGGGAATTCGTACTGTCTATATAAACCACAGGCTTCATATGCATCATTCTATCATTTTTTCCTAACATTTGTATAATTCAACCTGATAATAATTATGAATCCATCCTCTTTCCCCCCTCCCTCTCCCCCCACCTACGACAAAGGTTCGGCAAATATTCAGCAATCGGCAAGGGTCCTATCAGAGTATTAATTAAGAATGTTGCAGAGATGTACTTCACTTTTTTTTCAGAAAATGTTCAAGAGCAACACGTTTATGGAAAAGAAACAGTAGAACTTCATTTTTCTATATAATTTTCTCCATTGTTTTCTTTACGAATCCCTCGACATGAATTTTTCAAGTGTTTTCTACTTGAGTTATCTTCTCTTTTAATTGAGAAAATCCAACAGACGAAGTTGGGAAATTTGAGCTGGGAAATTTCTGTAGAAAATGTTTCAATAAAATACATTGTATAGAAAACCCGAATTCCATTTTTTTATAGAGTATCTTCCTAAACTGTGGGAATTTCCGATAGAAATCGGCGGAAAACTCATTGAAAATTGGATAGAAATCCAATTGAATTTTCTCACAAATTCGGTAGGATCTCTTATAGTCTTTTTTCGTATATGTCATGAAAAATTCAATCTAAATGATCACATTTTCGGAAAATTCACATGTTGGACATATTCAACATATCCAGAATATATTGACCTTGCCTAATCAGGCCATGATTAGGCTCCCACCAAATTGCCGAATCCATGTCAAAACAATGTTGATGTTAAGTATCTGTGAAATATTTATTTATACATACAGGTATTTGGGCCTTTCATAAATGCTTATTTACGTACTATATACTGAATCTAACCTCCACCGAATTCGGCGCGAGCCTCATATGTTGTTAGGCATGCCGGATGGGGTATGCCGTGTCTGGTTCTCATAAGGCCCTGATGAGGCAGACCTTATCCGACATGCCTAACAAAAACCGAATCTCGCGTCGAATCCGGTGGCGGTTAGAACCGGTATGCCGTACGTAAATTCTAGTAGGGCAAAAGGATTTTCAAGTGACCCTACATAGTAATCCATACTATGTCTCACGGTAATGCTTACCATATCACATGGTAATGGTTACTATATGTTATATAGGAATGCCTACCATGTGAATGGAAAATGGTCCTATGAGCATAGGAAATATTTTTTAAATACACGGTTGAAATTCGCAATTGCCCCTTGATGCGTTCATAAAGTCAAGACAGAGGGATTTGACAAAATTCAGCCAATTTCACGGATTTTCTCCAATACATTGATGAATCCGGCAGAAAATGATGTGCAAAATTTCAGATACCCTAGAAGCAGGATAACAACAAAAATAAATTCTAAACTTACGACTCATACATGAGATTGAATAGAGCATCGATAACTTTGGCATTTTCTCTATATTGCCGACCACTCGATTAATTTCTATTGTTGCCCTGCTTCTAGGCTATTTGAAATTTTGAACATCCTTTCTGAATAGAGTCGTTAATGTATTAAAAAATTTCCATGAATTTGGCTGCATTTTTTCAATTTCCTCTACCTTGCCAGTTCATCGTTAATCAGAAAAATAGAAAAAAAATTGATTTTGTCTATCGAAGTGTTCAGTTTTGTTTCCATATAAACGAAAGTACCATTCCACTACACTAAGTATTGTTTCCGCTATAAATATATAAATAGGTTCTATCACTCGGACTACGACGGGTTAGCAAACTGGCTGGTTCACCCTACATACAAAGAAAAGTTGGAAAATATAAAAAATTATGGTAGTAGTAAGGATTTTGGAGATCAAGAAGATTGAAAAACTATCATTGTTGATAAACAAAGAGGGAAAATAAATACTTCAGATGTATAGATGAGGAATATAATTCCTTTATGCGTTGAATGATCATGCGCCCATGAATTCACGAGTGTTAATCAGCATAATCTGAAGAAGTTTCAAACTCCCTCGAAACATGGTTCAGCATACACAGATAGAAAACATGGATTGGCTTAAAGAAAAATATCTAAATTTTCGAAACTGCGGTTTCTAACCTTCAATTTTCTAAAATCTAGAACTTTTTTCTAGGTTTTAGAAAAAAATGGTTTAAAATTAAGCCCCATTTTGATCATTAATGAAATTCCATTTTGATCATTAATTTTAAACGATTTTTTCCAGCTCCGTTACTAAATATACTTAATTTTAGAAAAAATATCCGAAAGAAAACGATCCGTGAACGTAACGGTGGTCCTTTCTTCGGTTTTGACCCTAAAATTCATTCTTTCTCTTAGACGAACCATATATATCTTATACTCATTCGAAAGCTTATTAAATGAGCTTCCAATTGACATGTAAATGATTCGGTTTCAGCTATCTTTCATTAAGTTATGGGATTTTTAGGCGAAAATTGAATTTTCATGTTTTACTTAAAAATTCAATTTTGGTTGGATTTTTTATATTTTCGAGTCAAGTTAATGGGAATATCTTTGTATGGATTTTAAAGAGCATTTCCGTTCTTCAAATTGAGATATGTTAAATGCGAGTTGGTTGAATTTTCATGAAGTTATTGACTATTGTTTCCATTTAGAATGCTATGTCACACCCTAAAATTCGCATTTTTGATCAATTATCGGGACTTTGGACATGACCTGTGAGGCTTTATCATACACCAACTTGAAGATCTCAATGAGATCTTCAAAATGGCGTATGCTAATTTTCGCTCCATCCATTTGATCAATAGTTATGGGTGATTATGTGTCGATTTTCGCATGTCACAAATTGAAATTTTTGTTTTCTTCAACGTAATTGACGAGAATTGCTCTCTTTTTCTTCGACTATCAGCATGAATCTTATGTCGGTTGGAAAGATGATTAAATAACCATCAAATTGACAGGTGAACTGTTTAATTTTGATGATTTTTCAACGAGTTATGAGACTTATTAGGAATAAAACGAATTTTCGTGTTTTACTTGAAAATTCAACTTTGATTGGATTTTTAGATATTTACATTTCAAGTCAATGAGAATATTTGTATATCATTTTAAAGGGCATTTCCCGTTCTTCAAATTGAGATGTGTTAAATGCGACTGGGTTAACTTTTCATGAAGTTAGTGAATATTGTTTCCCTTCTGAATGCTATGTCACACCCTGAAATTCGCATTTTTTATCAATTATCGTGACTTTGGACTTGACCAGTGAGTACTTATCATACACCAATTTGAAGATCTCAATGAGATCTTCAAAATGGTGTATAATATTTTTTATTCTATCCACTTGATCAACTGTTATGGGTGATTATGTGTAGAATTTCGCATGTCACAAACTGAAATTTTGAGATTTTTCAACAGAATTGAGAAAAATTGCTCTATTTTCCGTCGACTATCACTATGAATCTTATATTGGTTGAAAAGCTTATTAAATGAGCTTCAAATTGAGCGGTAAATCATTTGAATCGGATAATTTTTGAATGAGTTATGGGACTTTTTAGGAAAGAACGAATTTTCATGTTTTTGTACTCTAAAATTTACATTTCTTCATCAATTATTATTGTCTAGGCTTTCGACTTGACCAATGGGGATTTATTGTGCATCAATAATATGAAAAGAATTGCTTTTTTCTTCGCAGACTGTTATAGTAAGTGTTATATCAACATATATCACATATGGGTTGAAAAAGTTATTAAATGAGATACAAAACGACGTCTTATTTATTCCATTCACTTGGAGCTTTGAATTTGTTTATTCATGGTGAAGTTATCAACAGAATGAAGCTGTTTATGAAATTTTAAGAAAGAGTTAAGGTTATAGTGGCGTTGCAGACCAGCCATATTATTTCTTGAATTACATTCTGAGTAAGACGGGTGATTGTTTAATAGATAATATAATATATATATACAATATAATATATATATGATAAAATATATCTTGAAGATAAATTCATTTCATATGTAACTGTAGAGATGAACAAAAAAATAATAACACGCAATAATAATGCACTTATTATTTATGACGCACTAATACGGTGAAGCAACTCACACTATCTAAACAAGAAGACAATTCAAAATTTTAGGCAGGAAATGGTCTTTGAAAAATAAATAAAAAAACGTAACAAAAATAATTTGAAATAAGAGAAATAGAAATTTAGGTGCATTACTTACCTGATTAATAACCTCATTTAATTCAACCCAACCAATTTGAATTGAAAATAGAAAGCACAACAACATATTTGGTATATATTAATACAAAATATGTATTTCGGTTTAATAACATTGACACGTTTTAGAAATAGTAATCGGTCAGTTGTCGATCAGTCGAAGGGCAAGAAAAATGAAAATTGAAAATGTAATATAAGTATCAGGTACATGCAACCTAGCTAGCGCGCGCGAAGCGCGTGTCCTGCCTAGTTTTCTAAAATCTAGAGAATTTCTTTCTTTTTTGGAGGGGGCATTTCGTAAAGAGGGGGAGGAGGGGTTGTGAATTGAGAATTGACAACCGAAAAAATTGAGTCGGTGAGCTTTTCAACAATATCTCCGAAACTAAGGGAGATAGCGAATTTTTACTGAAAATTTGGCGGAGAGCGAGGTTTTATTGAATTCTCAATGTACAACCCTCCTCCCCCCACTCCTCGTTCCGCAATTTTTCAGTAAAAATTCGTTATGTCTCTCAGTTTCGGAGATATCTCTGAAAACCTCACCGACTCATTTTTTTTGGTTGTGAATTCTACATTTACACCCCCCCCCCTCCGCCTCTTCGCATAATCCCCCTTTCTCACATCTGAAATTTCCGATATTTTTGACACCCCTCCTTATGTATGGGGCACTTACGCCCTTTAAATACCTCGACCGCAATTTTTTAGTTCAATCTGAAAATTTTCTAAAATAAAAAAAAATTCAGCATTGGTTTTTGATAATTTTTGTTCTTAAAAACAATTTTCAAAATTGTTAATTTTTTTGATCCCATCAACGATAAAGCTTAAGAATTGGAGTTTCGAAAATCGCGAAACAAGTTTCTAATGCTAATCCACTTTTTTTCTCTGTGCTGTACCTGCCCCTCCCATTTAACCCTCAAGAGTACACGCCATCGGCTCGGATTATAATGCCACATTCGCCAGATAATGCTTTTATCACCGTGTGGCATACGATATTTTATGTCGTTGGACCCGAAAACCGCGATCTAACCGAGCGAAGCGAAGTTAGAATCGTGGTTTTTTCGGGGCTGACGACATAAAGTAGCTTTTTAGGGTTTACGACCTTTTACTTTTAGACACGCGATATGTAGAGCGACGAGGTGAGATGCCTCACGACCGCCCACGGCTTCAATCGCTGGGAGATGATGAATAGCATCGACAAATTGGTAAGATATAATTGAAAACTTATTTATGAGTCATTACAATTGGAAAACTGTTGAGATTTCCGAGAATTTCACCTGCGGATGACGTCAATTGTCCCAAATTTGAGGAGCTAAAAAACAATTAATTGAGAGAAAATCATGTATACATAAGAAATGGATTCAATGTTGAGATCAGATCATATTAAAATTATCAATCCGTCTTATTAAACCAACTCAGTCCTCTAAAATCATTGCTTCATTATTAAGGAAGAATTAAAGTTGCACTGATATAACGAGGCTTCTTAACTATAGTAATCGCATTAATAGGTTAGAAACCTCGTTAACCGCAACGGTAGACGGAAAAAAAGACCGAAAATGATCGGTCATTTTATCGGCTACGACACACAACGCGTGTTTGTACCCATCGACTATTTTTTCCTTCGGATATTTTTTCGTACATTCAATAGCAACTGAATCCTTCCATCTGTTCTATCAGTGTACAATCGTCAAAATAAGTTCCGCCAGTCCGTGAAGTTAGCTACTGGTTGGAGTATGGAACTGAAACGAAGGAGCGGTTCGTAGCTAACTTCGCGGACTGGCGGAATTTATTTTGACGATTGTACACTCGTTTACTGATGTTTTGAAAACAATCCGAACTTGCATCTCAGGGATCGACGAAAATCACTACTTTAGTAATATTAAAAGAAGTTTACCTGAAATTAATCGAAGTTCACTAATTTTTATTAAAATTGAAAAAAAAATTAATTCTCAATTATTATTAAACAATTAATTTCAAATTTCTGAGTTTAATTCTTCGATTAATCGAATAATCGTTATTCTTCCGAATATGATTACTGATTTATAAAATATTTGACAAAATAAAAAAGTTAATTAGTGATTAATTTGATAAAAAAGGAAAAAATTGTACAATACAGTCAACTGATTTTGTCTATTGATTTTCTGAATTCAATGCAATAATTTCAGTTCTGCATTATGGTTTGGCCTATCTCTGTAGCATCAGATGTATTTCGTTTCAGAACATTAATAAATAATTGTACATGTACAGGTTAGTCATAATTTTCAGAAGAGTGAATTCAATTTAGGGGGAAAAATCAAATCAATGGAGTTCCAAATTTTTCAGCAGCCGAAAGACGAGAATTCTTTAACTTACTTGAATGCCCACTCAGATCGTGAAAATTTCTATTAGTTTTCATAAAATATTTCGTTTTAAATTCAATCTCCGTTGATTTTTAATCAAATGGTGCATTCTTAATACCGAAATTGCTTGAAATTTCAGTAAAACTGTCAATTCATATAAATTTCCAAGAAGTTAACGGAACATTTTCCCTAAATATTTAAAGAATATTTGAAATGCAAATGCTCAAATGTACCACCGGAAAGGAGTCGAAATATATAATATATTTGAATACATTTTCGCATATATCAGTTTCCATATAATATATATAAACTATATGAACCTTCATAGGGGTTGCTATCCGTTATTGAACCACACTTGTACATGAAGAAATGAGTTGCGAAAAAATACCATGAAAATTATCTAAATTTTACTTTTTCTCCATATCATTCCATATTTGTTACTTCCGAATGGAAGCATTGTAACCGTTCAAATTGAAGTTTTGAATTTTTTGTGTTATATCGACCCATTATGAGTATAAAGTTTTTCTTCAATTGTTCGATAATAAATAGATGGAATTGAATCTTGTTTTTTTTCAAAGGTAGGTATTATTGAGCCCTATCGATCGCCATTAATTAAAATTTAATGCATCGATTTGTTTTTTTTTTGTGAATTTTCTAGAAAATTGGTTGTCCCACGACAACTGAAAAACATGTACTGAATTGATTGAATGATGGCTTAAAACATTTGTTTGGATGTCCCTTTGACCGAGTTCGAAGATGAAGGTGACAGCAATAATCGTTATTTTTATTTACTCAAAAATTTTCTAAAATTTTGTATTGTTCGAAAATCAGAATTCCGGAGATATCGTTGAATATCATGCTTCCAATGAATTCAGTCATAGCTTAAAATATTTCTTTCAATGCCATCAAGTCGAAGTTAAAAGATAATTATGATAATTATATTGGTTAATTTGATTTTTGTGATGAATTGTTTAAAGTTTAGAATTTTTCATGGATTTCCCTGAAAGAGAGCTTTCTGATGATTGAAAGACCATTATCTACCCACCAATCATTATCTCCGATTTATTCATAATCGCTGACTCAATGATTCATCAATCGTCAATTGAATTATCAAAATGTCGCCTGCAATAAATTCTATTCCGATAACTTTGATGGCCCTGGAATGAAACATAAGAAAGGGCGTGCAAGGTTGCTAGAAAGAAAGGGAAGTTGAGGAAGCTGGGAAGAGGACGAAGAGACCTCATCCGTAACAAGAATGAGAGGAAAAAACAAAAGAAGAAAAAATTTAAATAAGAGTATAGAGGTGGACTCACGGTGGTCGTGGTGCCCCCCGCCAACCACCCCCCCCCCGGAGGGGGGGCGGAGGAGGCCCCCGCCTGAGGTCGTACCAAGGAAGAAGAAAATGAGGCGATCAGGGTGGGGGGATTCAAGCTTGGAGTCCCGAGGAAGACAGAGAACGGTCATTGCCACCACCTCTTGGGTCCCATCCATGGGGGCCACAACGTCAGTAGCCGTTGCGTATACTTGCCATTCACTCTCGTGATGAGATTGTCGACAGACAAACCCAGTGGATTGGAATAAATATCGAGGGTTTGAGAGACCTATTGAGGCTGCATATAAAAATAAAAGTGTGTTGTATATTTTAACTGTGGGGGTACCAGCCGATGTTGTTGGGAAGACTGTGATCAGCCAATGCCTGAGGACTAGACGAGTCCTGCGAGATAAATCGTAAAGTTCAATTGCAACTGCTGAAAAAAAAATTGACCAATTGAAAATTTTTTGAAACTGCAGAAATAGTTTCTCTCTGTGATCTCAATATCAAGACAATTACCACCATGACCAGTGTTTAAGTTAATCAACAGAATCAGAAACCCCTGATAACCACTTGGATTCGAAAGCAATTGAGGTAAGACAACAATCCCCAGTACTTATCTCGTTGTTGAGCCACTGTCACGTGGACGTCCTCGCATCATTGTCTCTAAGTATTATTGCTAGTCAGGTATATCGGCAAACTTACCACCATGTCTCGACGGTATGTCGTCCATGGATAGCGGTACCTTCAGTTGTTGCCCAGGTGTTATACACCTTTGACTCAACTTTCACAAATACGCCGGGTCGATGACGTTTTTCTATCAGCATAAATTAAACCGACAATACATTACACATTACGGTAAAATCGCCCCTATTCCAGTGGTAGTTTAACGCGACCTGTCAAGCTCGTTTAATTTTTTCATCTCTATTTTTTACGTCATTTCCAGAGAGAAATCATTTCTCTTGAGGTAACTTCGTCACTTGGGCTTCACAGTTATTGTCAAACGACCCCGGGGCCCCAATGAAAGTGTCCCGATACCGTTATCACGACCCAAAATGCGTCAGGACTCGTGGAACTAATGACACTATCAACAAAGCTGTCTAAAGGCGGAAATAAGCGAAACATAACTTAAACTCGATAAAAAAAATACTGCAGATCGCGTGATTGCAGAACAGGTCCCTAGGCGGAAGTCGAGAATTTTTCTGGCAAAAAGCCACTTTAAAAAAACCTCCCCAACAACCCAACATAAACATCATCATGAGTCTTGTCTATCTGATGTTGGAACGCGTGAAGAAGTCGTGGCTTTAAACTCGTGGGAATATTCCCATTGCTATAATGCGAAAAAGAAACACAAACCTGAGGACAATGACTGAACATTACCACTCAAACACGAGTAAATTACCTCATTTTTGGACTTCCCCAGGGAAATTAAGAAAGGAAAACAATTGTGTAACATTCCCATGATATCGTTTTCATTAAAACTCTCAATTTTCATTAAATTCCAGATGGCAATTCTCAAAGCACGCGTCTGGTCACTGTTGTTTCTTCTCAATGTCCTCAAGAGCACAGTAGCAACTCCTCTCTACACATCGCCATTCTCCGGTGTAGGTGAGTACTCCTCCACATGATTTTTACACGGTTTTTAACTCCCCAAGAGACTCATAAATCACGTTTCTAAGAGAGATATCTCACACTCGTCGGAGCGTGAAAGCGAGAAAGAAAAGTAAAGGCGGAAATCAGTGCGGGTATGATCAAGGTGCGTAAGGCATGGGCGACATTGACCGTGTCCTCCGTTAGTGCTCGTTAAAATCCCCCAATGTGTGGGCGAATCTGGTCATCTCAACAATTCGCTGAATCCACTGGGATTAACGGTCAACGCCGTCCCAACAACTGATAAATGCCATTCATAAAAACAAAAGGAATTCTATTCTATTCCGAGTGAATCCAGGTCACGGTGTCACGAAATATCCCAGGATGACTCATCGTGAACAAAATAGTAGTAAAAAGTGGAACGACTCGTACGTCAGTCACGTGCAAATTATTCCATTGGAATAAACTCATGATAAAATAAATGCTAATGGCTGAGAAATTTGTTGGCGCTTTGGGATTGAATCAATTTCGAATGGATAAAAGAACGGGTAAATACGAGAATACGGGGAGCCCAAAGACGACGGGGGATATACCGTTAAGTTTCAATGTATGAAAGGCTAGTCAGGGAACGATGTGGGTCACAGTCATAGCCCAATGTAACAGCTCGTTTCCCGGTTCGACTCCTTCGTAATCTCAGTTTGCTCCGGTCAGTCTCCCTTTCCCCTCTTGCCTTCAATAATTTACAGCGATGCACCTCTCTCATTTTTCTCCTTTTTTTCAAAGTGTTTTTCGATCCAAGCCCTACGCATTCCATTAGTCTGGCCTACCTGAGGTGGAAACAGGTATTCTCGCCTCTTTGAAGGATTGCCCTGAGCTCCAAAACGACTCTTATCTCGGTTGTAAAACGACTCATTACTTCACTGATAAAACTCGTTATTTAATATTGAATAGATGGTATGGGAGGAAGGAGGAAGGGGGAATTAATGCTGAAGATTAAAAACGAGGAAGAATTATTATTACAGAATCTGGAATGTAAGGAATGCAGATACCGGTATATTTAAGGCACATGAAATTCACAGTTAGGATTGCAATCACGACCTTGTAACAGACATTTCTCAATTCCAATGCCGCTGTTAATGATAATGCATTAACGAATTAATGATCATTATCAATGATTCTAGGTATTGGGCGAAACATCCGGCATTTACCATGCGTATCACTGAAGACTGGAGAAACTGGTGTCTGTATGTTCGCCTTTAACTGTGTTAAAGCTAATGGAACACATCTTGGGACCTGTCTGGATAGATTTTACTTCGGTAGCTGTTGTAAGATCAGTGATGAGCCGGAGATATTCCCGCAAGATAATTCTATTGATGAGCCCAATGGGCTAGGATCGACTAGTGCACCGCTTGACAATAATGACATTCCGGATTATCACAGCAAGCCGAAACCTGAGAAGGTGCCAGATGATGTGATCACTGAAAAACCGATTAGGAGTACTTATACAACACCGACAACAGTGAAAATGACGACGACAATGACGAGAACATCCACGACTCCGATTCCCCCCTCGATAGCGCTATCAACGTTCCAGACGATTCAAGACAGTAAGACATCGACAGTAACCAAGGCACCGACGACTGTCCATTATTCGAGACCTAGTACGACTGAGAGGACTGTGACGACACAGAAGATTGCGACGACTGAGACTTTTGTCAACAGACCAACAACTTCTTCGTCAGTCTCCACAACACAACAAATCACAATACAGCAAATCACATCGACGGAGAGAGCTCCAGCCACGAGGTTTCCACCGAGAAATGCAACGACTACTCAAGCTTCTACTAGCAGAAGACCCATCTCGACGACAACCAGAAGACCTTTGACCTCTGCAATTCCGAAGAAACCCACGCTGGTTACTAAGAGGCCTAGCAAGCCCACCAATGCGAGTTCCTTCAAACCCTCGAACAGTTCTTCGAAACCATCGACGGCAAGTGTATCAAAGCCATCTACTTCTCAATCCACAAGACCCGTTGTTACGACGACTGTGCTTTCGACATTAAAACCTGTTACCCAAAACACCACTCTCTCGTCATCAACTGTTCTGGTAACAAAACCGAAACCTAACGTAACAACAACCCTTTTGACTTCGACGAAGAAGCCGAGTGTTGGGACAACAGAGCAGATTACGAAACCCACGAGTTTACCGACAAGAGGAACCGTTGGGACGACAGTTAGACCGAGGCCCAGTACGAAGCCTACGAAGACAACTGTGACGTCGGCCAAACCTACGAAAACGACTGTGGTGTCGGCCAAACCCACGAAGACATCAGTAAAGCCGACAATTGGAGATAAAGTGAAGCCGAGGCCTTCGTCGACGACGGTCAAGCCATCGACAAAGCCGAGACCATCTTCAAAGCCGAGCAAACCTGGAAAGCCGAGCAAACCGCCACTAGGAAGCACTATTGGGTCAACTGTAACCATTCAGACTACTGTTCCATCTACTTCGACTGCTGGAACTACTCCCTCGACGTCGACAACTGCAAAACTTTCATCCACAAGCACAACTACAACAACTACAAGGACTACGACCACAACAACCACAACAGAGGAACCTGTCACTCTAACAAATGAGATTCTCCCTCCAAAGATCGCTATCACCACTGAAAACATCAGCAGTCCACCGCCCACGTCCTCGACCGAGGGCTTCGTCACCTGGAGCTCGAATTCCGATGACGACATGACACCTACGAGCACCTCATCAACCACCTCAACAACAACGGAACCAGGTACGTTAACGTTCAATCTGGGTCACTAAGTGGATTTTCCTTTGAGTTAAAAATGCCGTGTTAACTTGGAATTCCGACGTAACGGGTTCTGAAGTTCAATCCATTTCCTATATTTTGTCTCGGTCGGTTGAATGGAGTTTTAACAGTCCATTCAATCCTGTTATAATGACAAGACAAGACGTAACGATAGTATTCCACATGATCCGTTGATCCAAACATTTTCGTCTTTTCGCTTTAATGTTTCTGAATCAGTAGCGGAGTCGTAAAACTATACGAGACAGCTCGACTCCCACCTAGTTTCTGATTAATATCTTCGAATTTGGAGGAGATACCAACAGTCCCACAGGGCCGAAGAACAGGTGTTCGAGGCAGATAAAAGCTACAAATGAAAGTGTTTGCTGGAAATTCCCTCTCGAAATCGACTTTTACCATTTCACTATTGAGATAGTGTTCTATATTCCGTTTTTGTCGATTGAATGGTATTCCAATAGTCTACTCAGTCCTATTGTTATTCTAAAACGAAACGACAAAATACAATCGTTCGTTCGATCCATCCATAACTTGCATTATTCTCATGTTTTTTAATCAATCGCAAAGTAGAATCAGAAGGATGAGGATAGTTCTATAAGGACCTGTTCAGGATCAGTGAAAGCAACAAAATAATTGAATAAATATCTCTAAAGAAAATCGATTTTTTTCGCGTCACTATTGAGATAGTAGTATATATCTCGTTTTGTGATTGAATGGTTTATTCACGCCTGTTAATAATTTGAAGCAAGAAGAGAAGATGCTATCGATTTGCTGATCCATAGGCTAATGCTATTATACTGATGTTTACGGATTAGTAAAACAAAGTTATAAAACGATACGAGATAGCTCAACTCCCGGGTGAACTTTCGATGAATATTTTTGGGTATGAGGGAGACGGAGAAATTCCCACCAAGTTCTCTTTGGAGCAAATATGAACTAAAGAAAAACATATCTATTAAAAAACCTGGAATCTGTGTCGAATTGCAAGATTTTTATCAAAAATTGAAGTCTGAGTGAAATCGACTTTTACTACTTTACTATTGAGACAGCTTTTTCTACATTTTTTCATCTGTACACTTTTCTATCGAACTTGCTATGGTGAATCAATCAACTTCTCCTAAAAACGACTTCTGCTAAAAAAAATTGATAGTTGCTAAAAAGATGTTATTGAAAATAATGCAATCTCCCTTCAATGCTTTTTTTTTTAACTGAACGGAAAGCTAAGTCGACCTAGATTGCTGTACCTCCGTACTGAAACAGTGATTTAATGTTTTAAAAATCTTTACCCTTCTCTTCTCACTTTTCTCAGAAGTGACAGAGACTCAATGGTCGCCTATTACCACTCCCGACGGCTGGGTAATCATCCAATCTCCGAGCACAAAGAGACCTGAAGCTGAGAATGTGACAGAAGGTAGCAAAGTCACGTCAACATCATTACCTACAATTTCAGGTGAGACATCAACATCTCTTTGAAGTTTCTAGCTCCCTTCATTCGTTCATAAAGTTTTAATTATCCCGAGTAGAAATTTCGTCGGGAGCCCCCAACGTGCATTGGGAACCTATGAGTTTGTTGCGAGTTACTGACTCGTCGGTTGTACCTGACGTGTAACCCGTAGGTTCCAACTGCAACAATACTCGTAGGGACGATTATTGTCGGTTACAGATGAGTTCACCACCGATCACTAACTCACGTAGCTCAACCCGTTTGTAACTTATTTGTTCCTTCTAAACTGTTAACGGCATTCAATGATCCAAGTCCAGCCGGGCATAACTGGTCGAGAACTATCAGTACACTGAATAAGGGTCAAAATCAACAGTCAGAAATGAAGGTCAAAAATAAGGATCAGAAATAAACGTCAGGAATAAGGGTCACGAGAGTCAGGAATAAGGATCAGGAATTAGTGTCGAAAATAAGGGTCATGAGGGTCAGAAATGAGAGCCGAAATACACGTCAGAAATAAGGGTCACGAGGGTCAGAATGGAAATTCAATATTGAGGGTCTCAAGGGTCAGGAATAAGGTTCATTAATAAGGGCCAGTAATAATGGTCAGAAATAAAGGTAAAAAATAAGGGTCAGAATTAAGGTTTAGGCATAATAATCATAAGTCAATCGTCAGAGAATATGAATCCTCGCCTTATCTAGCATATCGGAATATTATATTCTCAAGAATTACAGGATAGTGGACTTGGACTTCAGCACAGCAGACGATCATCAAAGTTAAGTAACATTAAGTACGGTTCAGAATTGGATGGGTGACCACTCACCGGAAACGTGATTTTTTTTTCTTTTTCTGCGTATGTAAATCGATTCTTATCATTGGGCATGCTTTTCCATGGCCATTAATGAGTTATTCATCATTGACAAATTGTTGATAATAATTAGATGAATAAATAATTATGCGGGTTTTTGATGGGTTACAACCTACGTGTAACTTGTGAGGTAACTGCGTGACGTTTCCGTGAGTTCCTTGTAGGTTGAAACCTATGTGGAACCGGTTACCATGTCGGTTGCAACTGATAGGTAACTGATGATAAACCGACGAAATTTCTACTCGGGATGAGTTGTGATGTATATAGTCGGCCTTGCGATCGAAGGTATTAAAAAAGTCAACAAATTTGACTGTCAAACGTTTATTCTTTCAACCGCAGGACCGACTATATTCGGGTAATATGTTCAATAGCGTTCACTATCCATCAAGTGTGGGTATCGAGATTGGCTCGGCAATTGTGAATTTATAACTCTTTGGTGTATCCATACATTGACATGGATGAGGAGATAGATATCCGGGACCACCCATTTCGCCACTTTTCTTCTAAAGGCAATTAATTTTTTAATTAAGTCAGATATAGTTTTTGTGACATCTGCTTGAAAACTGTACGTTTCTGAACGGTTTAGTGTAAGGAAAACCGTTGTTTTCTGCACGGCGTGCGTAAAGGTCACGAGCGTGGGTTAGGGTTATGCCACAATGAATGCAACGCCAGATGTACGCAACGCTTACAATTATCACAAATAATCGAAAAATGGTTCAAGGATTGTTTCACGCATTGCGTACGTTTCGGGGTGCATCCACTATGGCATCATTCTTAAGGAGATTCTACAATGAAAGCAACGTAGGTTTGACGCAGCTCTTGAAATTATTAAAAATTGCTCGTTCAACTGTTTTTCGATTGTTTTGATAATTGCAAACGTTGCGTATATCTGATGTTGCATTCAGTGTAGCATAGCCCTAACGCACGCTCGTGAACTTTGCATCGTAAGAGAATCCCCGCCAAATCATACGCAACCTATAGGGCGCCACTGTACACGGAGAGAAATGTACGAGAAAAATTACCGTGCTCACACAGTAAAGTGGGTTCAGATGGTCTTTCCAGGCGAAATGTACCGCAAGGAGTAGGAAAAAGTACTGTTGCACGAGTCATTTTTCGGATAAATGTGGGGAAAAATTCTAGTGCAGCACGGTGAAATCGAAGCGGCAATAAATTTTTACGAGAAATACGTGAAAAATTATGATACTGCACGGAGAGAAGAGCCATGGGAAAGAGTCCCATGTCAAATTTACGACTTGTATGTATTTCTAAAATTTAGGAAGCATTACTATGCTATGGTAATGATTCCTATGGGGTATGGCATTACATACTATGGGCCATGGTAAGTCTCTCGATGGGAATGAAGCCTATGAACATAGGAGAAATTACTATATTGAATAGTACCCTCTACCATGTTACAGGGTAGAGTGTACTATTAATTATAGCAAAGGGACCCATAGTCGTTTGGTAAAGTTTACCATAGTTTATAGGAGAGATTACCATACACTATGGTAACATGACCTATATTATATGGTAAAACGTGAAAGTCATAAAATGTCACGAATATAAAAGATAATGATCACTAAACTATATCATGATAATGATGAGTATAATGAGATAGAAATTTCAAGTGGGATATATATTTATATTTAACGTATTTGGTTTCGACGCTGTTTCAATAATTACAGAGTATTTTCTTATAATGTTGGATTCTTTCCTATTAATAATCATCAATATACCTAGATTAATCATATCGAATATCTTAAGGATCATATTTAACAATAACATATTTACATCAGTATTTTAATATCAGAATATACATATCTACAGAATAGTGGGATTTTTTGCCCCAAATTTTACCTAATCATTGGAAGAATTTTTGGCATTACGGTGCTATAAAAATTATTAAAAAATTCAGATGTGAGTAATTAAACTCAACAACTTTGCATGAGAATTTAGACCCAACGTTTCGGAACGTATTGCTTTTCATTCCCGGAGGTAGCTATATACGATAGGATACAAAATTTCATTTGTCGAAATGTTAATGTCGACCACCTCTTATCATTTATATCAATTTCATAGGATTGGAAATGTCTTTCAAAGGAGTATTCTTGTAATTGTTGAGTAACAAGAATAACTTGATTATTTGGCTCTAGGATTACGATATTGATCAAATGTAATTGAGGACCAGCCTCGGTCGGCATCATCAATATTACGTTTTCCCTGATATCATGTCCCAAATAATTGAGAGTTTACTATTGTAATATCACTAGATCGATTGGACGGGAGAACTGGCTGAAAATGACGATAATTTGAATCTAATTCTAATTTCTTGTTAAGAGCTGGACCAGGGAGAAAAGGTGGTGGTAAAGACTTGTTGATGAGTAACCGATAATTCAATTTTAATTGTGCCTTGATGGCTATTTTTAATATTTTCTACGATATCGAGAAAAGGAGAGATTACCATGTATAAATAGTACTGATTACCATCCACATGGTAATCTCTCCTATAATAATGGTTGTCGTTGCTATATTGTATAGTAATGCCTACCATGTTCGAATGGTATTGATTACTATACAACATAGTACACTTTACTGTTGAACATAGTAAAAATTACTATTGAGATTGACTTAGAAACCCTTTTATCATAATTTATGGTAACCTCTACCATACAAAAGTAACCCCTACCATTCACTTTTCTCCGTGGGGTTGGTAAATTTTCCCGGTGCTCTACCTGAATCCTAGGACCCGATCGCGCATTCGTACGATTTCGGCATTCTTTGCCCCCCCCCCCCCGCAACCACGAAATCAACTTAACGTGACCAGATGATTTATTTCGTCGCCTCCTCAGTCTCCTCTCTCATATATCTCCTTACTGAAACCCCAGGTTAATGTTTTCCCTAATATCAATTCAGTGAAATATTAATTAGTTTTGTGATAAAACGTTTAAGAAATAAAGTATGTGCCCTTTATTTTCTCTTCATGAGGTGTATGCTAAAAACGCGCGACCAGTTAAGGGTTAACGCGACGTTTGCAATTGTTTGAATCAATCAATCAACTATTTTTCGATTATTTTAACAAGTGCAAGCGTTGCGTCAAGCCTACCTTGCGTTCATTGTAGAATCTCCTTTACGCACTCGAAATTTACTTCATGACACTAGGATCGAAAAACCGCGATTCTAATCGATTTTCGGGCCCAGTGCCTTACAATATTGTATATTACACGGTGATAAAACTATCATCTGACTCATATGATTACACGGAGAGAAATATTCAAACGCAATTATGTATTTTTTTCGTAATTCCGGAGCGCAATGTGGTTGTAGGAAATTTTATGGAATGGTCACATAATTTTTACCGAAAATCATGGAATTTTTCCAGAGCGTTCCGTAATTTTTATCTGAATCTCCTGTGAAAAATTACGATACCGTCACTTAAATTTTCTGAGTCAATTTCGTAATCGGTGAGCGAACTGTGCGTTCCGTACTTTTTACTGAACATTTCTCTCCGTGTATAAAAGTCTTTGCCTTCGGCTGGGATTATAAAGTCACATTCGTCATATAATACTTTGATCGCCTGATGACATAATGTACTATTACGCGCACTTTTGAAGTTTACGCACTCATGCGCGATAGTATATTATGTCATCAGGCGATAAAAGTATTGCACGCCTTCGGCTCGGATTATAAACCCACATTCGCCAGATAATGCTTTTATCGCCGTGTGACATACGATATTTTATGTCGTTGGGCCCGAAAACCGCGATCTAACCGAGCGAAGCGAGGCGAATGCACTTGCATATTCGTCAGAATTTTTTTTTCGGCACAGTGACGAAGCATATTTGTTGTCAAAACGTTCAACCTTGTAGCACGCGCAGCGTGCGTAAAGCGAGGCTTCACGAACTGAGTGACAAGAAACAACCACTACTGTTCCGTACGTCGAACTCGGCAAGTATCACAAAAAATAGGGTAGGTTGCACATGCATGCAAAAAAGTCGAACATTCCGCACTAGTAAAACAATGGAGGTAGCGATGCCTGTACCGCTCATCAGCCAATACCGCTCGCCGGTTTTTTTCCATAACCACTTACTTTTTCAAAAAAATTTCTCACTCAATGTGATGAAGGGTCTACTATCAATATGTTATTCCCTTTCTTCACCCCTTTAAATTACGAGAACAGCACCCCATGGTTTTCGGGCCTTCACCATGTAATTTGAGGCCAATAAATTAGTCCCTATACCACTCATCTAAGGAATAACAATAATTCTTGCATTCAACCCATGATTTCGGCTGAAAATTATAGACGCATAGCATGTTTTAGCTATTGCGCTAGATATTTTAACATCATGGACTCTCAATTCTTGCTGAAATTTCGATAAATTATCAAACAACGAAGACGAGAGTTGAGTGAACGGTATTGACTGCATGCGGCCAGTACCGCTCACTCAACGCCCGTCTTCATTTTTTAATAAATTATCGAAATTTCACCAAAAAGTTGGGGTCTGTAATGTCAAAATATCTACCTGAACAACCAAAGAATACTATGCAACTGGAATTTTTATCCGAAATCATGATTTGGGCTACAAGAATTGTCGTTGTTCCTTAGGTGAGTGGTACAGACATTACCTCCCCTATACTATTTTTGCTCTTAATTCAAAAGCATGATACAGTGGACTCTCCTTTATCCGCCGACTCCGTAATCTGCGCTCACTCCCCTCGAGGCCTGTTGCCCCTCAAAAACCTTCCACCACTCCATATCTATCGTGCATTCTTCTCATTGACGCCATGCGCTATGAAATGCGCAGTGGGTCACAAATGTAAACCACTGCCACGATTCCCCCCACTATTCCCGACCCTTTCCCTCTTATAATGCTGCTGTAAACTTGACGAGTGGGGATGTTCCTTTATCTGCGTTTCACATAAAATGACGTCACGACCGAGTCCCGAGGCCTGCGGATAAAGGAATGTGCACTATATGACGTCAAAATTCAACTCCTACCAACTCTTAACGACACCCAGGATCCACAATGGGGGCGTTGATAGTATAGGATAAAGAAATTGTAAATTGAATTGTAGACGCCTCTTCTCCACATCACGCCTATATTCATCACAACGTTTATTTATTTGTTTATTTGTTGGGGTTTAACGTCACATCAACAGCTAGGTTATTAGTGACGGGCTCGCGACTCTTTCATGACGTTAGAGCTCACAACTGTTTCCTCTGTAACTTGTAGGTTACTATGTTAGAACAGTATTGCCAGTGAAAGATCAGAATGCAATTACACATGATAGTGAGAATCAGCTGTAGTCAACTAGGTTTCCGAGACACGTGAAACTTTAGGTTGTATGTACACTGATAAAATGATTAATTTATTCCAAACGAGATTCGTTAACTATTAACGAATGGTAGAGTTGAATATGACCAAATGAATATTCGTTAATAGTTAACAAATGGTTTACTTGAATGGCGAAAGTCAAGTCAAACAAGGCTCTTCAAATATACATTCGTTAACTATTAACGAATGAACATTTGGTGGGACCGAATAGACCCTAATCTTCAACCAAAATCCATTCGTTAACAATAACTAATCCGTTCTATCAGTGTACATAATTCGAACATGCTCAATTCTATTTTCTCTCGGTATTTTCACGTTTTTTTCAAATATTCGTAATGGTGTCCTCACATTATTTGACTAAATCAAATAATCCAGAAATAATTCGCCGGTACCAGATTGCGAATCCAGGACCTGTGGCTTTGTAGGCGGACATATTACCAACTCGGCCATACACCTGACTCATCATAATGTCTTTACCATGATCTTTACAATTCTCTCAACAATAATTAATTCTTCATATTGTTCTTATTTCTCCAGTCGAAATTACAACGCAAGAGACAAGTGCAGAGCCCACGACATCAAAGCCGACAGTACCGACTGCAACATCTTCAACAGTCCCGGCCGTTACCACTGGAACACCTGACACACTCGACAGTTTCAATATGTCCGACTACAAGCAAGGTGGGTATCTAAATAATAAACATTATTTGAAACAATTATCATTAGAGTATACACGTCTCTCGAGGACAATGGAGAATTGGTTAAGTTTAAGGACACTGAAGAAAAGTTCTGGGACAGTATGAGAAAAAAAAAATCGAGGGGGGTACCGGTTGATCCGGTCGATCGAATGAGAGATCTGTTCAGTCGGGTGCTCAACAATATGGCTGGGGCACTAGGTACCATGAATATTATTAAGGCAATTAACCGAACAATGTTTATTCTTGCAGTATGCGGAAGAAGATTGTTTCCCGAATCTAGAATTGTGGGTGGAGATCGAAGTCTATTTGGAAAGTGGCCTTGGCAGGTAAATAAACAAATCATGCGGAATATTATTCATGATGGAATTCAATTATCATTTCTCGGTATGTTTCAATTCAATTTTCTTTTTATTTGAAGTGGGATTAAATTTTTTTATTTGTTTAGATATCGTTGAGACAATGGAGGACATCTGCATACTTACACAAATGCGGTGCTGCATTGCTAAACGAGAATTGGGCGATTACTGCAGCTCATTGTGTTGAAAAGTACGTTGAATAATCTTCTGAAAATACACTTGATCCATCTTCCATGAAAAAACGTGGGTAAACAACAGTTTTGCCGTTAACGGAATTTTATTTTGCAGAAATTGCTTGAATTCCCAATTAAATTCGAATTTAACGAGTTAAATTCGTTGGAATCCCCGGAAAGATAATCTTCAATTCATCTTTAAAGACAAGAGAAAATCTATAATAAAAAGAAGGCCAAAATGTGTCACACGTTTATTTTCTTCTCTCTTCTCTATAATAAAAAGAAGACAATTGAAAATATTTCTTATCATTCACATTCAGTTCGAAATGTTGCATAAAAATTGGTAGTAATTATTCACTTATTCAATGCATTGTATTAGAATGGAGAATGGTATCGTGTTGATATGCGCACCGAGGACTCGATCTCCTTTCTTAAAAAATCATAAAAAGTTTGAACATTCTTTTAAAAATTTGAATTCGTGTTGAATAAAATCGTCCAATCAGTGTTCAAGGGAAAATTGTCTTCCACTGGAAAGTTACCTCTAGAGATACCATTCGCAAACACAAATCCATCAGATGAGGATAAACGTTATATTTCCACTTTAGTGTACCACCGAGCGACCTTTTACTCCGAATTGGTGAGCATGACTTGGCGAACGAGGACGAACCCTATGGTTTCCAAGAAAGACGCGTGCAAATTGTTGCGAGTCATCCAAACTTCGATCCAAGGACATTTGAGTATGATCTCGCTTTGTTGAGATTTTACGAGCCACTGTTGCCGTTTCAACCGAATCTCTTGCCAATCTGTCTCCCCGATGACGATGAGGGATATGTGGGGCATACGGCGTACGTCACGGGATGGGGAAGATTGTACGAAGGTAATTGTCGAAGTTACAATTACCAATTTCGTAGTGTTCCGCACATTCTGAAATTTTAAATTTTCTTTGAATTACAGATGGGCCGTTGCCATCGGTTCTGCAGGAAGTTTCTGTACCTGTTATCAATAATACTGTTTGCGAATCGATGTACAAACAGGCTGGATTTATCGAGCACATTCCGCACATATTCATCTGCGCTGGGTGGAGAAAAGGAGGATTCGATTCGTGTGAGGTAATGGTGAAAAAAGAAATCATAAAAAATTGGGTGCGCTATTTCAAGGTAGTGGAGACAACATACGAAATTCATTTGACGAATCTTGTTGAATACGAAGTGCTTCCAATGACACGTCATTTCAAGGGATACTGTCAAATAGACTTTTTATGATAAGCGTCAGTGAGATTTTCCCACCAGCCCATAAAGTCATTCAAGGTTCCTAATTTAGTGCATATCATCAATATGGATTATGAGGGATGCTATGGGATTGGATATCTCAGAGACATTGCAGGATTGTGACTTATTGAAGATTTGAAAAGATTTATTTACGCGAATAATGATAGGACTAGCTAAGAGTTGTACACTGTTGAGAAAAAATTGAATTATCATGAATGATTTCATTAATTCGAAATCAGTGATTTCAGAAAAATAAAGGTAATAAATAATAGAGGTGGAGCAAAACAGGTTGTGTCAAATTATGAAAATCAAAACTGGCAATAATAACTGGCAAATAATAACAAATTCGTTGGATTCCACTCCGCCAATCTTGAGCTAATAACGATGAAAAGCGGTCCATTTTACCATGTTGCTATGACAGTGAGGACGGCATTTTATTATCATCGTTGACAGGCGTGTCAATTTCAAAATCACGAATTTCGTAGCATGGTTCACACTACGCCAGTGCGCCACTGATTTCGGTGATTTCATTGGTTTGCAGACGATTTTACGTGATTTCGGAGTGATTTCGGAATTATTTCATGTCAGAGTGGTGCCGTGATTTCGGGAGTGAGTAGACCCTCGATTGAATTTGATTTATGGGGGATCGTAAAACTTCTAATATCTGAATATTTATTTTTCTCGGATATCAGCTAATCAGAACGCAATATCCAAGGCTAACCAAAAATTGTATTTCGCAATTGCATTTGTTTTTTCCGCGAAATATCGCACTCCGATGGATCGACCGATGCGAATGAAAGAAGTATTCAGTTGTAGTATGCAGGGACCGTCAAATATCTGATGAATTTTGAAGGTCGAGGGCAATTCGGAGGATAATTTACTCAATTGTGATTTTGGCCGAGCAGAGTGCGGTGTTGGGAGTTGGTAGGCGGAAAAAATAGACCAGGAACAAATAGTTCACACATCCAAGACATGTTAGAACATGTTAGACTACGGAAAAAATAGATTCTAGTGCGGGATTCTTTGGGGTTACGTGACTCTTTCCACCCAAATGTGGGGAATATTTATCAAAAGAAGGGAAAACAATTGATAGCTGATAATTCACCCGTAGTCCGGTGGATTATCAGCTATAATACCCTAAGTCCTTCAAAACTATCGCATATTTCCCGATAGCATAGTTAGTTGCATAGCGACGAGAGGGATCTGAATTAGTTTTGCAGATTAGAATTCCGAGCGCATAGCGCGAGGGGTTTTATTACAAAGCTGATCCTGATTGTTAATTTGCAGGAAAACTTGAGGGAATTATCAGCTGTAATACCCAGAGACCTTCAAAATTATCGGATATTTTCTGAAAGCTTCGTCGTTGTAAACAAATGAACGTAAAAATCCCTAATGCGCAGCACGAGAGATTCTTCTGCAAACTTGACACACTCGTTTTTTTTTGCAGGGAAGCTCGAGTCAGTTTCCACGGGGGACTCACTCGACGAGGAAATCTTTTCTTTTTCAATATGAAAAATTACCAGTGGAATTATCAAAAATTATCAACTGAATACTATGTTGACTATATAAAATAATAGTCGAATAGTGCAAGTCTATTGGCTGAAATTTAAATGGGAAAAATTCTTGATAGAATTCTCTTCTGATTGGTCCACGGGACATCAAATACCGCAATCCTATTGTTCGGAAGGGTGATGGGGGAAATAATCGATATAATGCTCTTTTGATTGGACCACGGGACGTCGAATACCGTAATTCTATTGATCGGGAGGGTGATGGGCGAAGAAATCGATATAATTCTCTTCTAATTGGTCCACGAGAGGTCGAATACCGCAATCCTATTGTTCGGAAGGGTGATGGGGGAAATAATCAGTATGAAACCATCCGTCTGACTCTGCATTTTTTAATGTGTGCATTGATAATTATTTAAGTGTTTCCACCATATAGAGGTCCGGAAAGTCGAAGGATAGCATATAGTATCCCATTTTCCATGTAATTTATACTTTAAAAATATATAAGGTTTGACCGAGTAGATAGACCGGGGTAATGATACCGCAAGCCACTTTACGAGACAAAACTTTGGAGAGATGATCTTGGTCTCAATTAACATGAAAATCATTGCCTTTATCTCACTATTGAAATAGGCTGTATCGACTCCTCTCGTGATGACTCCGAGTCAATTTATCTCATCCCGCTCTTAAATTTTTTGTGCTTTTTAATGTAAAATTTCGTTTTTTGTCTCGGTTTGTCTCGTCTAGATTTTCTACATATAAAAAACGCGAAAAACTGGAAACCGAGATGAGATAAATTGTCTCGGAGTCATCAAAAGAGGAGTCGATACTAAGTATTGCAAGACTGCTCCGGAATTATTGATTATTTTCTTCCAACTTCCCTGCATAGAAAAAATGTGCCCTATTCTGCAGAAAAATTCAACACATATTATTTCCTATGCAACCAAGTTATCAGAAAATAACCGATAATTTTGAAGACCTCGGGGTATTACAACGGAAAATTTAATGAAATATTAAACTTTTCAAGAGTTTACTTCTCCAACTTTCTTGAATTTTCAATTGATGAGAAATTCAAGAATCTATTTACCGGAACGCCCTGATTTCTATTAATTTTCCTGGAATAATTTAAATGAAATGTACAGTTTCCGTAGATTTTTTCATCCAATTGTGAATTTCCCAAAAGTGTGCCGAAAGAATCAGCCAAAATTACTTGACATTATGGAGCGAGTTTTCAAGTCTAACGGTGAATGGTCATAAGCCTTAGTCACACATTTATGATCATGTTTTCAAGGGAGTGTGTGTTCCTCAAAGCATGAGCCTGAAGAGCAGAAAAATGCATCCGAAAAACCCTATTTCAAAGACTTAGAATTGGTCAATTCAATAGTTTTATACTTTTTTGACTTTTTAGGATCAATTTCGGAGTAACACTGAAGACTAGTGGACATTGATTTTTTATCTGCGTCTGCGCTAAAGGTCTTCTCCGGTTGTTTCTTGAAACAATGAGAAGCCTTCTAGACTTCCTAATGCTTCCCCCATGGAAAACTATATATGGCGAAAATATATGAGCCTATATAATTTATACATATCATATAAAGGAAATATATGTCAAAATATAGGACATAGATGCCGGTATATGTGAAAATATAGTAAATTAGCCCATAGTCGTGAATGAATTATATATAAAGAATTATGTACCGTTTCATAAATGACAAGTATATGACTCACACATATATTATACATTTCTACATTACATTTCACCCTATATGAATATCTACATGGAAACATATACGTATATGAATCATATATGACACAGATCCACGCCAAATCAGCTGGTCAAAAAAGCCGATGCTGGGGATTTTTGTTTCCTTTTTTTCATGAAATCATGACGATTAAACAAAAATTTTGAAAAATAAGAAAAATTGAAAAATTTGGATAATTGAGGGAGTTATGATTTTTTGAAAATGGCAAATTTTTGTGCAAAAAATTTTTTTTTCCAAATTGGCCTGAATATTTCTGCGGGTTTCAAGCTATCAAATCGTCCTTCGGCACACTCAAAGAACATGAAAAACCCTTCAAAATGCGACGTCATACATAGTATTATCTTCAGTTTGACGGGGTTTATATGAGAAAACGTTTTTTTTTCAGTCGTTAATTACCAAAAAAAAATTTTTTTTTTCAAATCTGAAAATTTCACAAAAAATTGTCAATAAAATGGAAGGAATTTTGGCGGAAATTCGCGTTTACCTTTCGCTCCAGTCCAGTGGTTCTTTCTTTCATTTGGACAAGTATTAAAAATGACCAAAAATCGTTTCGACGAAAACTAGTCATTTTTAAAGAATCGTAACTCCCTCAATTATCAATATTTTCCAATCTTTCTTTTTTTGAAAATTTTTATCTAATCACCATCTTTTCAGAAAAAAAATGAGACAAAAATCCCCAGCATCGACTTTTTTGGCCTGCTGATTTGGCATGGATCTGCATATACATATATAAAAAATCTTGAAAATTATTTAAAGAATCATTATTTGAAATTAAGAAAAAAATGTAAGACAAAGAAAAACCCCTTTCGTTATGTAGTTTTTCTCCTTTTGTTATACAGTTTTTTTCAAATGAACAGTGAAATTTTTGACTTTGCGGTTTAAAAGTTTCGAAAAAAATATAAATTCTACCGCATTTCCAGCAAATTTTGACGGTACATCTTTCATTAATTTCTATTCCATTTTTCCGTGTACATCAAGACCCATTACTATAAAAAATCCTTCAGCTATAAACCACACCACCCAACATTTCGTCCTAAAAGCATTCCTATTCGAGATTAATATAGAACATGATATTATAAAACATGAAGAACCCCTTATCATCCTACCAAATTAAAAAATGATTTCAGGGTGACAGTGGTGGTCCCCTGGTGATCCAAAGGCCACGCGACAGGCGATGGATTCTCGCAGGTGTCATAAGCTGGGGAATTGGCTGCGCAGAGCCTAATCAGCCTGGAGTTTACACGAGAATCTCCGAATTCAGAGAATGGATCAATCAAATCCTTCAGTTCTGAAGGAGCCAACGAATCACATAATAAATCATGAAATAAAAAGAGTCCAACGACTGATGGATGGTTCAAGAATCTCACTGTATCTCAGCTAATCATCTGAGATTAATCGCTTGTGGATCGAAGGAATAGACCCACGAGTGGAAAACAATAACTGGTGATAGTGACGTGGTATTCTTTATCGGACAATGTAATATTACATCAATTTTTCAATTAAATCGCAATGAAATGCTCAGATGGGGGAGACAACAAGTGGTTTGCAGAGAGGAAGTAGGAACTTATTCGTGCCATTATTCATCTGTTATCGATGGCAGACATCTGAAATTCAATGGCGGTCGATTGATCTCACTGGGAGGATTAGAAACTACCAGATACTAATGGCACGTTAATAAATCAATCTCTTACCACTTGTAACCCTGTATTCCCCGTGGAAATGTCTTTATCCATGTATATGTATTATGTGGGGAAGAACAAAAAACGAATACTGCCCAAGATACTTAATTTATTATGAAATATTCTAGGACAATAGTACCCTATAAATTAATTCTTGTCAACTTATGTTCTGTTGATAAACGAAAAACACTATTTCTCTCTCTGGAGAGGGTCTATTTGTAAATATTCCGAATTTGTGCGTAGGTTTTTACTGATTAGTGTATGAAAGGAAATAAAAGAATGATAAGAAATCCAAACTACTTGCAGTGACCGGTGTTTTCCACCCCATTAGTTCTCTGAAAAAGAATTATGAAAAAACTTTCATAATGGGAAAGTTCTTCCAAAGGTACTGGTGATCTATTGTCAATTAGAATTGTCGCCGCTTCGTGGCGATCAAAAACAGGATTCCCTGATGAAGGACACTTTAGTGCTCGAAACGGTGGCAAAAGTGGAAAAATTGGACTTTCTCTCTTGTTTCCTTTCTTCGATTATTTTATTGTAAATTTGCTATGATGACCTTTAATGGCTGAAAAGTGAGGAGTTTTTAATAACGAACGGAAACGGTGGGAATAATTTTGATGACGAGGGGGGGGGGGGGAAGAAGATCCTTCGGCCCAATCAAACAATCGATTGAATCATCTAGCCTAGTCTAAAGAGAATGAAGTCGAGAGTATTCTGCAAAAACTAATTGTTGTAACCTAGATACTATCAGAAGAAGATGGAGACGACCCGGTTAATTCCCCCTCCCCTGTTTACCAGTTACTTTTCCAATCCATTTGACATCCGGTAACTTTGAATCCTGATGGTTTTTTAATATACCGCAGGACGGGATAAGTACGGAGAACTCTCGATCATTTTTATAACATGTTTTACTCGATTACTAGTGGAGAATGAAGATTATTGACGGTAAAAAAAAAACATTTTTGTCACGGGTGTGACGTACCAATGGATGTTACTGGACCGGGTTAAGTGGCTTTTGTGAAAGTCAACCGACTTTTGCTCTGTCCCCCTCGTTGTACCTTTTGTCTTGTCGAAAAATCAATCGCTACGCGACGTCGTGCACTTGTACAAAAGAGGTATAAAGGTGAAAAAAAATATCCACGTTATCGGGAATATGAATCTCAAGTCGTGCGGCAAATAGAAGACAGGGTTAAATTAACGACTGCCTGAATTACACGCATTCTCTGCTGGGGTATAATCAACAATGGTGGTGATTAATAAAAATCACCATGAAACACGAGAGAAGTTTATCACTTCATTTCCTCACTCCATCATAATTAATCATCGTCCCCCATTGAATTCAATTACTCATGCGGTGGTTTCATGATGAAAGAATTCGAAAATAATCTAGCTAAAAGCAAATCAATTATGAAGATTGGTGGAACCCGTCCCTTGTTGTTATACCTCATAAGCATAATGTGAAATAATTTTCATCGTGAGAATTGTCCAGGGGCTAGAAGTTGCTCGTACAACTTATTCAGCCCATGCGCAAAAGTAGCACATAATCATTCATCGTTCCACTTTACGTCATCCTCACGTCTGCTGAAAAAAGGGTATTAAAAAAATTGCCTCCCTCGGTCCCTCACAAACATGATTCAGGCGGGAGAGGGTCAACAAGGTTGACTCGTGATACGCAAAGGTTGAGAGGAGTGGCCGGGGGGGGGGNTCGACATGCCAGATGAAAATCACGTCTCGCAATCAGTGTAACGTGGAGCTGCATGGGAAAATTGTGGGGGCTCCGGTTGTAGCCCAGTGGGTGAACGCGTGATGCAAGCGAAAAGCGGGGGCTGGTTGGTTCGATAGAGCTAACCCAGGCTCGACTCCGGGCCAGGGTCGTGTATGCATCAGGGACATACTCAGTTTTATTGTAGTCCCTGGATACCTTAACCATGTCCACCGATGAATACCGCAAATGCCATTGGAATTGATAAACCGGTATCCAGAGACGTCATCGATGAGCCCTGATTTATAAAAAAGCCGGTTCAGCATTTTTTGAAGATGATTTATTTCATCTTTATATGGGCGAGGCATTTATAAGCGGGTGGATTCGTCATTATTATGTGGGAGAAATCATGATGTAGAGGTGGAAGAGAATTTCTTTTTTTTTAATTTATTGACATACTTTTCTCTTTTCATTTTTGTTATCAATCAAAAGTTAAAAGAAATATTTTGTGGGATATTTCAAACTAATATGTTTTTATACCATTATTTTCTGATGGTGTAAAATACATGGGATCAAAAGGAAATAAACTTATGAAAAATGGCAAGAAGAATGCAGTCAAAATTGCTGAAAAATTCATCAATTTTTCTTAAACTTTTTCGCCCACAACTCATAAATGTTATTTTTTGCTCTTGAATAATAATGTTAATGGGAAAAAAATCACAAGTAAAACCAGCAGGGGTACGAGCCTATCCGATAGAAGGCAGGTGACCGTTGCTTTTTGGGGTATTGTCTATTTCTTTTTCTACCAATTCCATTGGTAGTAAGCTCCCGAATGGATTCGTAGCAATCCCCTGTCCTTATACGGTTGTATACAGGTATACAATCGTAATCACACAGGGTGTCTATAGGAAGATATTAAATCTGCAAATAAAATAGACTTATACAAAAGATTAAATATCTCCGTAACTGTTGAGCCAGTTGGACCACCCAGAATATCAACCTTCAATATTGTAAGAGCTATAATGATACCAAATTTTAACTTGCTATTTTCATTTTTCTCACAATATCGTGCGTACAAGAATGAAAAATTTGAAAAAACGAGAATATGTCGGAAGCTTTGTGTGAACGGATATATCTTTTTTGATTGATCCAGATAGAAGCCGTCGAGACGAGTATTTAAAAAAAAAATTAAATTCGTCAAGTACTTCCTGAGATATTTGAAGAAATATATTTACACAGAAGTTTGCATATCTCAAGAACCGCTGAGCCGATTGGGCCCACACAAAATACCTACTTTTAGTATTATAAGATCTAGAATTACACCAAATTTCAACTTGGTATATCCTTTTTTTCTCAAGTTATCGTGCGTACAAGATTTTTCATGAAAAATGGAAAAACCGCAATATCTCCAAACTGTCCAGGGATCCCCATCAATATTAAATTTCAGTAATATTACCCAAATTTGCCCTTACATTATTGAAGGTTTAAAATATTTTGATTCAATTTTTCCAATATTATAATATTAATAATCTGATTTTTACGAATAATGCAATATTTAAAATTTGTTAATATACAACTGTAAATTTATTACTAAGTGAATAATTCAAATTTTAGAAAGGGGGATTTTCGATTACACAAGTAATCGTCAATCTTCCTACCTAAATTGTCGATTACCCAAGTAATCGTCAATCGTCCTACCTTAAATTAGAGATTGATAAAATACTTAAAATTTGAATATTTGAATTGATGATATTTATTTACTCAAAAATTACAAGGTTGATGTTTTTTCAATTTAAGGGCTCAAAAGTAATAGTAATAAAATATTACAAATTTTGCTATCCCTGAAACTGTCTTGAAAAGTCTATATATTCTGATTGACTTACATAGAGACCATTGAGACGAGTATTTTGAGAAGAAAAAAATTGAAATCGGTGCAGTAGTTTTTGAGATATTAAGAAAAAACGAAATTTAAGCAATTTGTGATATCTCAGGAACTACTAAACCGATTGGGCTGAAACAGTGCGTCAAAGTTGGGCTCAATAATAGCTACAATGACTCAAAGTTTCAAATTTTTATCTACAAATTTCCCCGTATTTATGTTGAATTTTCTCAAAATTAATCACCAAAAACCCTAGTTGTCGGATACGTACATACAGATATGACTCTAAAAATATAATTTCTTCACGTTTCATAATATTCTAGACCATTTGCAACCAAAATTAGAAAATCGAAAAATCGGTCAAAACCCATTCCATTCGGAAGCAAAAAGTTTCAGTTCTTGGAGATCTGTGGCATTTTTAAATTTAACAAATGAGAAATTCTAAAATCACGTGATGTTAGTCTGTATTTTGTCATTATTTTCCAGTGACATAATCATACATTCTAGGACGGTTGTCCTTACATCTCAATGATTGAAACTTGAAAATGTTTGAAATCGTCGAAAATCGTTAAAAATCGTTAAAAATAACTAAGGATCGATTTTTGAAAATTGCGGATATATCACAAAAAATAAAACTTTGCTTTTTCTGCGTTTATTCTTGGCCTTCCTTTTTTCCATTATTACAAATGAGGATTCCTGTAATACAATTTCGCTCTCCGATTACCTCGGTGGCATAGTTATTTTTACTGCGAGTTTTTTCTCCGTGCATATGAAATTGAGAACTAAGATTACAAGAAAATAAGGAAATTACAAAATTATCCCACGATTATGTTCTATTTTTTCATGAAACCAAATGCGAAAGTCTTCATTACCTAATTTCTACACCACCTCTGTGGCGTCTGTATGGATAAAAAGAAAAAAACATTTACTTGATTAATCTCGAGAATCAAAGCTCTCGACATTAAAAATTACGTTGAAAGGAGAAAAATCCATAGGGAGAATAATTTTATAATTTAATCCTTCGTTTCACTTTTTTCATGAAATATAATTTCGTTCCCGATTATCTCGATTGCACCGAAATTTTTCGTACAATTTTTTTCCCTGTACATATGAATGTCCTAATAAATTTTGCAACAAGATGAAGAAATTATAGAATTATTAAAAGGGTAGGCGGAAAAAATGACCGGTCATTTTGTCAACTACCACACACAACGCGTGTTACCACCCATCAGTTATTTTTTTCTTCGGCTATTTTTTCGTACACTCCATTAAAAAATTGCGTGCTATTTTTCTCATGAAATCAAAGGCGAAACAATTTTTATTAGCAAATTCTACTGTCCCCATGGTGCGTGAGTGTGGATTAAAAGAAATAACTATTCACTCGATTAATCGAGAGAATCAAAGCTTTCCAAGTTAAAAATTACGTTAAAAAGAGAAAAATCCAGAGGGAGAAAAAAGTTCCGGTTTTTAGAGATCTGCCACCTTAACAATTTAATAATTTTCTACGTGTTTATTCTTTGCCTCACTTTTGTCCATGATTGTAAATGAAGATTTATGAACTACAATTTCGCTCCCCGATTATCTAGATTGTACAGTAATTTTTCGTGCAATTTTTTTCTCCGTACATATATATGGCTTTCGTGATCAATTTTGTAACGAGATAAGAAAATTATAAAATTATTCAAATATTATGTCCTATTTCGTTCATGAGATCAAACGCGAAATAGTCTTCATTAGCAAAATCAATCGCCGGCCTCTGAGTGTGAATTAAAAGAAACAAATATTTACTTGATTAATCGAGATAATCAAAGCTCTCGGTATTAAAAATCACGTTAAAAAATAGGAAAATTCTTGAGGAGAAAAAAGTTCAGATTTTTAGAGATCTGCAGCCTTCACAATTCAATGAAATTTTCTTCATTGAAGATTCATGAAATTTAATTTCGCTTCCCGGTTATCTAGATTACACAGCAATTCTTCGTGCAATTTTTTTCTACGTACCTATGAATTTCGTAATGAATTTTGCAACAAGATGAGAAAACTATAGAATCATTAAAAGGTTACGATTTATTTTTCTCATGAAATGAAATGCGAAATAATCTTTATCAGCAAATTCTACCGCCTCTATGGCATGTGCGCATGGATTCAAAGAATTACAAATATCCACTTGATTAATCGAGAGTCAAAGGTCCCGGCATTGAGTATCCCACGAATTTACCGTAAGAAAAGAAACCGAATTCCTGTCGTCACGAGAGGAACACATACGCGCGGGCTCTATCTATACGGTAAATTTTTTCGGCTCCAGCTCTGCAAGTTGGCTTTTTTTGTTGAATAACCACAAGGCCAAGGAGAGAGAATTTCATTCGCAGCTGTTACCTTCCTCACAAATTACCGAGGAATGTACAGAGCTGAAGTTTTCATTGAGGGGAAGTTGGTAATTCACACAAATAATAGAGTATTGTTGCTAGAGTAATGATAAAACTGAGTCAATTGCGAGTTTCGGTATTAAAGTCCAATGAGGAAGGGATTCACTGCGGGATGTTATTGGCATAGATGATTTTCGCCTTTCAACTTTCTGTGGAAGTGCAGCGAGTGCCGTAGCTACTGCTCACACGGGCGCCTTGAGTCGTAGAGTGACCGTTATCGATTACGCATTCTTGACCACCTGTATAACCGGAGCCGATTGTTCATGAATACACCTCTCGTCAGTCATCACGATTTATGGAACTCTCGGTTATGCCTTCAAAGCTCATCCGTATCATCAAATAATGAAGACCCCGTGCACAAAGCTCGTTTCAATAAATATTATAGAATAATAATCCTGGTGTATGAAGACAGAAAAATGTAATAAGATTACCTTAACGTTGATGATAAATGTGAAGGGAACTACGCAATTTTTAATCTGGAAATGAGTAAAAAAATGTGGAATGAAAGATTTTTTTCTCTACGAAAAATTCATCCCGCTGTGCTTATGAAAAATATATATATATGTGGAAGATATATGTCAAAATATAGAACGCAAAAGTAGTAAATTAACTGTGCGCAAATGTGCAAATGTAGGCCATCAACTCCTTTTAAATGAATCAATGAATAAATAATGATCAAAAATGATATGTATTAGTCACTAGTAATAACACAAGTGCTCCAAAATTATGAATCATTTTCCAATAAGTTTCTTGCATGAGAAAGAATGTGTCAAATTTTGCAGGTTGAAAATTTGGTACATTTTTCCTATGCAGGGAAGTTTTTATGAAGGAAATATTTCAAGGAAAAAACAAAAACTCCCTTCAGAAAACTCAGTTAAGAACTAAGTCGACTGAAGGGTATTATGGCGGGATCCGCAAAATCACAGAATTGAATGAAAATTTTTCAACATATTATTTGACGTATTCAAAAACAGGATGCAAAATATCACGAATCTTATGTACACAATAACAATGGAAAAAAATCTGAACTAGTAGTAGAGTTATCCCTCGAGGGATAACGTAGGGCAAACACTGAAATTATCGATACCCCGTTCAACCGCGTGTATATTTTCCATTGTTGTGTACATGGGGTTCTTGAAATTTTGCACACGCTTCTTGAAGGGATTGGATAATGTGTGAAAAACATTTTATCAAATTCTCTGCTTTTTTCAAATTCTTCCTGCATTCGCCATAATACCCTTAAATCGTTTTATCGCTTCAATACTGAAATGGAAATAACCGAAAATTATCGAAATAATGGTACCCCCAGCCCTCCACAGAACGTCAAATGCTGCATTTCTATTTCCTAACATTCAAATGAGGGAATAAATACCGAAATTTCTCTAAATTCTATGATTCTTTGCCCCCTACATTGAATTTTATGTAGTCTTCCTGAAAATAGATACTAAAATATCCATGGAATTTCATTTTTTTAAACATTGTATACAAAAGGTCAAGTTTTACCTGAATTTGTGAAAATTTCACGACAGCAAAGAGCAATTTGCGTCACATTTCCGTTCTGTTCCACGATTAAATTTTGTTCGGCGACTTTTCCTGACATTTTCGGGACCGTTTTTACAATACATTATTCTCCGGGTAACTGGAGCCCCATTAGCAATCACCTCGCGTCCACCACCCAAAAAAAATGGCTCGCCCATTGACTCGCAAATGGAGTGAAATCCTCACAAGAATTCCATTCCATCCGACAACCGCAAAAAATCAGTTTAAAAATCACCAGAAGTACCATTCACCTACTCCACCCTCATGTTTCCCCTAATTACCCGTAATTTAATGCTGCGATAAGTGCCCGAGAGGTTTGTATCACTATTTAATTGAACCCAGAGGTGAATAAACACCAGTATATTTAACGCTACGAGTTCTAATTGCCATTACGGTCGGTATTAACTAAACAGTTAAGTGCAGAATGTTAATTGAGAGCAAATTATTTTGAAATTGAGGATTATGGAGAATCTTTTTTTCATTTTTATGTCATAAAAATACTGGAAAAATCGATAAATAGAAAAAATATGGTTTGTCAAAAGATCTCCGTTCGATTAATCTCACTTTATATACTTATTTATTGCTCTACTACACCTTTTAGTATTACACGTTTGGTACAAGTGGTGTGTATGCACTTTCTCGTTGATTGCAAAGCACAATATAACGATTTTACAACTATCATAAGAATGAAATATGATTTTCACAATATCGCCGTAGCTAACGGGATAAAAGAGGTCACATTTTTTTTTAATTTATGGATACCCGAGTACCTTTCACAGTTTCCGATGGACCATACTACAGATTTAGAGATTGTTAGTCAAATTTGCAAATTAAATTGTGTGAGAAAAATTGGGAAAACATTCATGGATAATCGACATTATTCAAATTATATTCTACAAAAAATAATCTTTATCTCTAAACCTGTTTTTCTATAAATAAATAATTGAGTGACATTTATTGGCGTCTCAATGTTGGAGAAAAAGTCAAAATTAAATCAAAAAGCCCAATGTTTTTATCTTCCTGTACGGAGCCATCAACAGAGGTACAAGTTTATTATTACTATCTGAATAAATCTGAAAACATTGAAAATTAATTAGAAAATAAAATTAATTATCAGAAATAAATTATGAAAACTGTTTCAACTTTCTAACCCTTTTTTTCTTACTAATTCAGTAGCGAAGCGGTAAAACGGTTCAAGTGTACTTGGCCGTTAGCTGAGTTTTCGAGGAATATCTTCGAATCTAAGGGAGATAACGAAATTTTCGTAATGACGTTTTTTGTAGAGCTAAGTGAGGGCTACAAAAAAGGTTATGATAAAAATTCATCTCCTTTAGGTTTTGGGATGTTCATTGAAAAATGATCAATAGTCAAAATCGACTTGAACCGTTTTATCGCTTCGCTACTGAATTTGTTACAATTCGGAAAGAATTATTTTCTAAGTAAAAAATTGACTATTCAAAAATAGTTTGTCAACCTCTGAAGACTACTATTTGTCAGCTATTTTCTATACTTCAAAAATGCTTCATAACAATTAAAATCGAAAATAAAATGTCAACCTTCAATTCAAATAATAGAATCATTGTGAAATGCTGAGTGGTCTAAAGACAAAGGCGCCTTAATAGAAGTTCTAATGTTGAACTACAAATATTGAAGATGATTCCAACGAAAAAAGATTCCCCGTCCTTCAGATGAAGAAACAACCTTCAATTTTCTCAATTCTTCGAAAAGGAATAATTCTCCTTGATCATAGAGAGAAAAAAAGTTTTGCCTTTCAGGGACATGCCCCTGGTTTTTAGGAATATATATCGCTGATTCCCAGAGCCATGTCACTAGTTTTCAGGAATTCATCCCCAATTATTAGGGATTCGCGATTGTGAGATTCTGTGAGAACAAAATTCTGAAATTCAGTGATTTTCTTCAGGGACATCATCACCAATTTTCAACGTAATCTTACCGATTTTCTGGTACCCATCTGTAATTTTTAGAAATCTACATCCAATTTCAGTGACAAAAATCATCAACAATCAGGGTCATTTTAGTCACGCCCACAATCACCAATAATTGGTGATAGAGTACTAAAAATCGGTGACATATTCCTGAAAATCAAAACTTTTGCTTCCGAATGGAAGAATTGTAATCGTTAAAATTTAAGTTTTGGATTTATTATGTTATATCGACCCATTATGATCTAAAAAGTCCGAAAATGGAATTTTTAGACGGTGTCGGTACGTATGTGTGTATCTATATGTGTGATACAGTTTTTTGTCAATTGTTCGCTAATGAATGGATGGAATTGAATTTTTTTTTTCAAATGTAGGTATTGTTGAGCCCTATCGATCACCATTAATTAGGAATTAATTCATTGATTAGCTTTTTTAATTTTTTAATTTTTTCGAAAGTCGGTTGTCCCACGATAACTAAAAGAAAAATATTCTGAATTGATTGAATGATGGCTTGAACAATTTGTTTGGGTGTCCCTTTGACCGAGTTTGAAGATGAAGGCGATAGTAATAATTGGGTGGTGCCAGATAGTATGACCGTTGTGGTCTTTTACCTACCCGTCCCAGTACCTACGCGGTACCCCAGCCTAATTCCCTACCCGCACTTGCCTCTAAGCTAACTTATATCTAACTCCACATAACTAACTCCACATGCACTGGGTTCGTTTTCCGGCGATGAAAAAATCTTTCATCACCGGGACTCGAACCTGCGCTACTGGGACGCTTTGGTTTATAGGGCCAGCACGCTGACGACGAGCCCAAAGACGTCCTCTGATAGTAATAATCATTATTTTGATTTATTCGAAAATTTTCAAAAATGTTGTATTTTTTGAAAATCAGAATTCCCGAGATATCTTTGAATATCATGTTTCAAATGAATTCAATCATAGCTTAAAATGTTTGTTTTAATGTCATTAAGTCGAAGTTAAAAGATGATTACAATAGCTGTATTAGTTGATTTGTTTTTTCTGACGATTGTTGAATGTTTTGAATTTTTCATGAATTTTTCTGAAAGTAAGCGTTTTGATGGTTTCTTCAGATGTGATTTTTCACATTCATTCACGTATGTGTAAATAAAATTTTTCCATTAACATTTTATCGAAGGGCTGAGGGGAGAGATAGAACTCTAAAATAGACAATTGGTTGTACAGAAGAAAAGGGATAATAAGAATAATGATGCTGTTAACATTCAACGAAGCTGAAAATCTGACAAAAGTAGGTAAAAGGAAATCTTATTTAATTTAATAAAATGAAATAAACAATGAATTGTACACGATAGAATATACATGATACATATTGCTAATTTATTAGCAAAAATAACTCCTATATGCAATGCAAGAGCAATTTCGCACTTGTTTTCCTCTGTGTACAATAAAAATAACTGCCCATGCCACTTCGTCTAAACTTCAAAGCCGGCAATTAAAATTACCATGCATCAAACCTGTAGTCACCGGAGGGATGGCATATCGGAAACGGTTTTCCTGAATGGACATAATGATTCGAGTGTGCGACGAGGCGGCTGTGAGTAGGACAGTGTGTCGCTGTCGTGCGCGTTTGCTCCCCTTCTTCCATGGGCATGACCTGGCCACTGGCCCACTTTAGTTTCTCCATTTATTTCTCTCCTCTTCCTTCATTTTTTTTACATTTCAATTACCCCCCACTCTGAATAAACCTCCAATCACTCTTCACCACCAGTTCCCCACTCATTCCGCTTCAATCGAGAGAAGTAACAACTCGTTTGTCCTCTCTGTTCCTCGGCAACTCTTCCGGGTATCAATGCTGTCCACCACCACTTAGAGAAATATCCTCCGAAGTCAGTGCTTAAACCACGTGGAAGTGGATGATGATGATGGAGGGGGGTGGGGAAGAGATGTTAATGTAGAGGTAAAATGGTTAAATGAGTGCTGGTGGTTATCCTCAACCAATGTGCCCCATAGCAAAAGAGCCCCATCCTGATAGCCTTCCCATGACATTACGATGCACATCCCGGCTGCTAGCCATGCCGGTCAGACGAGTAGCGTCCACCTGACTAGCCGGATGGATCGATAGCCATTTGAAATCTGCGTTGACGCGATCGGTCCAGTGTCATCTTGACTAGATTAATTCAATATAAATGAATTCAAGTACTTGAAATTTCCATTGATACTTTTTCCCTAAAGTAGATCCTTCACGGTTCGTTGATTATCTGTGCAAGTGTTGAACTGTTTTTATACATTGTGAAGATAATTGGGATTTGTTTGACATTCAGGAGACGTGATATGCTCGGAATTTGCTCAGTTGGAAAAGTGTGAATAATTTTTGGAAGAGGATTATTTGAGGATAATCAAGGTGAGTTGTTTTATGAAATTTGTGTTTCTTTTTTTTTTGTTTCGATGGATGAGAAATTTTTCAGGAGGAATTGAGGCATCTGAGGCATCTCGATTGATCGATCAGAAATGAATTAATAGAGGAATGAGGGGAGAGACGTGAGAGCAACGTCACGTTGAAGTAACATTGGCCCACTTTCAAGATCAGGTTCTCGGTCGTTGGTCGATCGAAGCCGACCGCGTGTACCTACCGCATTAAAACACCCACAAAACACATGACGGGGTATTTTGAAACGTTTAACCCAGTCATCTTGGGTTAATCCACCTTCGTCATCTGATGGCATTGAGCTAGGTAAATGCTCAGTGGGGTTCTTCAACCTCTAGTCGGGGAATTGAAACGAAACGCCTCGATTTCTCACGTGCCGAACTAAATGAACGGGCAGTGTGAGGTGCCGTTGAGTACATACGGACCATGGTATGAGTACATAACGTGTATTTGACGCGTGTCGGAGTCGGTGGTTAACGGTTTTTTCAGCTGGAATAAATTCGCTCATTCTCACGGGGCTTTCTGTGCTAATGAACAAATTTTCATTTGTTAATGAGTGAAAAAATTAGGGAGGATGTACTGAGGGAAGTGATAAATAATGAAATAGATTCTTCGCGTTGTTGCATTGTCTCTGGGGTGCACTGGAGGGAAATGAATTAATGGGAGAAACCAATTCCTGGGGACGAGGTGAAATGAACAAGTTCTTCGAAAATGAGATTGGTGGCAATCAATTTATTGTGCGGAACATGAAAAAACTTAAGGGGGTACCAAGATGACATTTGAAAATGTTCGATTGATGAAAATAGTTATCGTGCGACACTTGATTTATCATGGGGTACCTAGAAAAGTAAGAAGAATGTTGGATCCAACTCATTTTAGGCTTTGAAATACTCTGCGCAGGACAATTTCGATCAGATTTAAATTTTTTTATCGCCTCGGTAGACGCAAAGTTTACGTTTCCCCTCCGATTAGGGGGCGGGAAATGTGTTCTAACCACGGGAAATAAAATAAAGGACCCTTAGCCACGTGTTTAGTAATTCCGCACGTCTCCCTCGGTTAAAATATACTATTACTATTACTATTACTATTACTATTACTATTATTATATACTATTTTTTTCGGAATGTTGATTAGCTTCCATAAAATAAAACTTGGCATTCTTTTGAACATCTCAATTAGATCAGGGAAATTAATTTTTATCTGTTTACTCATGTATTTAGCATTTGCATGCCATACACTGTTAAAAATTTTCGTCTCAATTTTCCGTGCCAAATTCCAGAAATTTTTATGGTGTCTAAGTTCCACTGAAATTTCAGGAAATCGTGTCATTGAAAAATCAAATCTTCCATTGATTTTCTGTTCAACTGATCTCAAAATCAATAAAATACTAGATTTTTCAGTACAATTATTCTGTGAAGATTCAGAAAACTCAGGAAAATGCAGGGAAAAATTGAAAATTCATGTCGTTTTATTTCTAAATATTCATGTTCCACTGAGAATTCAATCAAGTTGTGAAATTTCCATCTCACTTCCACTAAAAACTCATGAATTTCCGTGAATTCTACTTAAATAAAACTTGAAATTTTAAAACCATTTCTTCTCTAAATTCGATTCAACGTCACTCTCATGAGATTTACTATAATATCTTCCATGAAATTTCAACAAATTTCTAACAGTGTAACTGAAATCATAATTTTGAATAATTGAACATTGAAATAGTAAATGAAAGGTGTTTATAACTAAAATATAATGAGGCCGATGAAAAATGAACTACTTAAAACAGTGATTTTTAAGTGGTATGCAAAAACAAAAACAATGAGTGAACCAAAAAAATTGTTTCATCAGGATCTATTTGAGATAATGAAAAAAAAATTACTTACTTTTATTACCGACGGGGGTGGCTGTGTGGTTAGAGTATCGGATTGGCATGCGGGAGACCGGGTTCGATTCCCGGCTGGGGGGCCCAAAATTTGTGACACTCTAAATCTCATGGTTTCATTGTCGAACGGGAGTCTCACAAGAGACGACTGTACCTGAGCAGGTTTTTCCCTCAAATGAGATTTTCCCTTGCCCTTCGTCGAATGCGGTACAGGGAGTTGGGAGATGGGAAGGGAACAAATCGTAAAAACCCGAAAGGGTATGCGAGAGGAAAAATTTTTTAATTTAATTTACTTTTTTTTATTCTATGAAATGTAACGAATACTGTGAAAAAAAAAGTTTAAGTCGGATGAAAATTGCGGTGCGAAAACCATTTCAATGCCAAAAATACAAAAAACGACGTTTTCGTTTGATTTAGGGGGTAAAATGAGTTGAGTCTAAAATTGTTCTGACTTTTTTAGGTAGTCCATGATATTTCAAGAATTGCTCGATAACTATTTTCATCAACCGCAGACTTTCAAATTTCACGTTGGTACCCTTTAAAACAAGCAAGAAAAACTGAACGCTTTCTCTAAAAAAATGTACTTAATTAATTTTTTTGCGCCGATTTCGATTATTTTCTACCACATAATTCCTATGAAAGAAATTTCTGCGCATAATTTTTTCAATTTTTCCCAGCTATTTTTAAAATTTTCAATCACCAAATGAATGAAAAAATACGAGATTCATGGCAGATAATTTTTATACAGTAAGTCTCCATAGAAACACCAATATCGATTAACTTTTTTCTATCAAATATCAGTTGAAAAACGCATGGTTTTCAAAAAAACACAGGATTTCAAAAGAATTCTAATAAAATTCCAATAGAAGTTTTTCTACTAAATTGTTTTATTCGTATTGAAAAAATTTTTTAAGTATATGCACTCCAATCACTCAGATACATCAGCAGATAAAAAATTTTTACGACTTAAAACGAGTCATTTTTCAGCGTTCCGTGTCGCACGACAAAAACTAAAGCTATAAGCTACTTAACTCTCGGAAATAGAAGTGATAAAAGACTTGACTAATATTACACGCCTTGCGGTTCTTCCTACTTACCTTGACAATAGATGATGGTACAGGGGAAAAGTCGAAAGACCTTTCCGGTTGAGAATTTCGTCAGCTGCTGAGAGAACTTTTCGCCTTTAATTATTATGTTTCTGAGATGGATGAACATCAAAGAGATTTAGAAGGATCGAGATAAAAAATCCCGCAGTCCTAGCCTGGAATCAAACCCGGGACCTCCCACTATTGTGGCGGGTGCTCTTCTAGCTGAGTTACTGGGATCTACGGGAATTCTCCATCTCCAAGTTCTCTTCAAAACACCGCCTACCATCATTAGACATGAAATAAAATCAAAGCATAAAATAAATATTGATGAAAATACCTGATTTAATTAATTGGGAACCACCACATAAACAAAAATCTGTTGAAAATTATCCTTGAATTTCACACGGAGACAAAAATACAGGAAAAATTACTGAGGAACACTGTAAAACGGGCTCATTTCGCGGAAACCCGAAAATTTCAGGTGTCAGTGCCGGGAATTTTGCTGCGACATGGAGAAATTTTTCGCGTTCACTGTTAAAAAAATCTGGCTGAATTTTCCGGAAAAATATATCGAATTCGATTTAAGGAGAAAAAGCCAATGGAATTTGAGATTTCTTCGAAAATTCCAGTAAAGTCCCATTTTTTTAGCAGTAAGAAGACGGCAATTCTACAATTTAGATGAATTTTTAAGTGAAAATAAATATTCACTGCCAAATTCCTTTGAATTTTGCGGGAATTCCTTCAAAATTCTCCGTATTCCAGGAATTTTCAAGAAATTCTCTGAAAATTCAGCGGAATCTGGAATTCAAGGAGAGATTTCTCTGAATTGTCCTGATTTTTCATTCATTTTCCCGGAATAAGTAAATTAAAATTTACAGTTTTAAAATTTGCAAAAATTCCACGAATTTTTTAAAGAAATTATTAATTTTCAATGAAAAAATTCCTTGAAATCTGAGCGAAAATGTTATTTGTAAGCAATTTCCAAAACTCTTACCGCAGATATCAGTGGAGAATTTTTAAGTGTTCTGGTGCTGGCACCTTCTTTTTTCAGGTTTGTCAATATGAACTCATTTCACGGTACTAATACTGAGATTTTTCCTATAGACGACAAAATTCCATAGAAAAACCTACCGAATTACTACAAAATAGGAGGCAATACACGGAGGGAAAAATACATCAAAATCCCGTGCGATTCCGTTCAAAAATCAATGTCCACCCGAAAATGTGAATGTCGCACTCTAATTTTTGAGGCAGGCGGAAAAAACAGAGTGCGATAAGGTTAAAACCCATCGAACTTAAAAATTTCCTCTAGTCTATTTTTTCCGTGATTCAATTTTTGAAGATCTTACGCTACTTTTCCGTATGTGTCTCTTAAAAATTCGGATGCCACATCGCAATTTTTTTGTGACTGTATAATTTTCTCTCCATGTAGAATTTCTATTGGCTTCTATTAAAATTTCCATTAAGTTTTCGCCGATTCTATTGCAAAATTCCCCAGCTTTACTGCACTTTTTTAAAATGTCTAATAGAAACTATTCTATAGAGAAAATGTATAGGACTAACTCTTTCTATACAACTCTTTCTATTGAGAGGTTTTATAAGTGACGGTAGTGGTCACGCGGGGAGTGTGTGGCTCCGGCGGTCATCCAAACTAAGCAGCGTTTAGTCTGCCCAATACTTGGTTGGGTGTCCGCTTAGGCATACCTAACCGCGTGGGACTACAGTCGCTAGGCACGAATGTAGAGAACACTGACTCAATGGGCAATGGGCTGACTGTGCCCATTGAGTCAGTGTGACCAATGGACAGAGTGGAATCCTGCATGGAGAGAAATTTTTGATAAAAATTATCCTACCGTTCTATAAAAGTGTATCATGAGTCATCGTTTCCTCATTTCTATCCCGAAATTTAGTAAAAATTAATATATGATGATCAAATTTTATTCTACGTTTGAGAAATTTTATACTGACGCATAATGAATTTTACCCTTCCAGTCCAATAATTTTTATGTAGATAACAACGAAAATTCTAGAACGATTGGTAAATTGTACCCTACCGGTACAGTAATTTTTACTCTGCCGGCATATTAATTTTTATTGTTATCAGAATAAAATTTCTCCAACGTAAAGTAAAATTTGATCATCATATATTAATTTTTACTAAATTTCGAGATAGAAATGAGGAAACGATGACTCATGATACACTTTTATAGAACGGTAGGATAATTTTTATCAAAAATTTCTCTCCGTGTGGCATTATTGGCCGGCTGCACGACTGAGATTTTCCATGGTTTCCCTGTCAGTCCAATCCTGAATGGGTGCAGTTGGGGATAAAGTAAGTCGGCCCATGGTAACGCTGATAGAGAAGGGAATAAAATGTAAAAACCCGAGAGGATATACATATGGAACCAAAAATAATATACTGAGACGTTTTCTGTAGAAATTCCTCAACATAATTTTTTAATCTTAATCTTTTAATCTTCCTCCTCCCCGCATTAAAAAAAAAAACAAACAAAAATTGTATAATTTGAGCCTAGGAATTTCCATAGAGAATATCGCAATGGAGCAAATTGTATAGAAAAATCTAATTCTATTGATTTTCTCTATAGAATATTTTATGTCACTCGGCCCGAAAAACCGCGATTCTAACCTCACTTCGTTCAGTAAGATCGCGGTTTTCAGCTCTACCGACATAACATTTTTTCCGTCCCGGCGGGCGCAAAGTTACATTTCCCTCCCGCGAAGCGGGAGGGAACTCTGACTTATTTGCGCCTACGCCGAGACGGAAAATCGCGTTCTAACCACGGGAAGTAAAATAAAGGACCCTCAGCCGCGTGCTTACCAACCTCGCCTTCGGCTCGGCTGGTAATTGCACTGGCGGCTGAGGATCCTTTATTTTCCCTCCCTAGGTTAGAAATATACTAGTTCGCCACTCGGCCAGAAGAGTATTTTCCATCATATCCCTACGGAAAGTTCGATTTTCCTCCCCAAATGACAGGAAGAAAGTGGCTTATTTTATTCCTCGGATTTCTACTGTTTTAGAAGATCCTCGGAATGACATAACCCACATTCCTCCCTTTCATTTACGGAGAAAAATCGAACTTAATCGTGCAGTTATGACGGAAAATATCGTGTGCACCGAGGAAGAATAACAGGGCATTCTAACTCGAGTGTTTATCCTCTGCTTCGTCTCGGGAGACGATCAACAGGCGGGTTAGAATGCCATGTTTTCTTCCCTTGGTGCACAATACTATACTATTTTGATTCATGTGACTACAATCCGGCCGGAATAACAAAAAATTTCTATTTTTTCACTGTTGCTACGATCACCTCGTACCGAAAAGTGCCTGTTCTGAAAAACACATACACTTAAAGTCGATAACTATCGATATCTCGCAAGTCTGTCACGCTTATTCCGCATGGGTTCACAGTCGTCTTAGGCGGCTAATTTTAATTCAGAATTCAATTTAATTTTGAGATTTTCAATTATGATTGTTACAATTACAACGCGCTGCAGCGCGCGTCCGTTCTCGTGATCCTGTTCTAGAAAGAACATGCACTTGAAGTCGATAACTATCGATATCTCGCAAGTTTGTCACGCTTATTCCTCATTGGTTCACAGTCGTCTTAGGCGGCTAATTTTAATTTAGGATTCATTCAATTTTGAGATTTTCAATTATGATTGTTACAATTACAGTGTGCAGTAGCGCGCGTTCGGTCTCGTCACTGAAAAAAATATAGTTCGACAGGGGATTTTCCAGCTCGTGTAATCGGCAGTCCTCAGCTTCGCCTGGGGCCTCCAACTTCACACTCGTGAAAACCCCGTCGTACTTGTATCAAAATATACTATTCCATAAAATAATTCCATTGGAAAAAAACGGAATCGGCAAAAATTAATAGCCTTTTTAATGCAAGTTTAATAGAAATTGAATAGAATTTTTCAGCGAATCCGCTAAGTTACTCGATAAAAGTTTTTCGTGTGCGTTTTTTTCTCCGTGCAATAACCGTGTACTCGAGTAGAACATTCATTAACTCCATTCAAATAAACTAAGTAATTTTTTTTTCCATTCACTCAAATTATTGCAATTTATTATATTTTTTACAAGAATTAAGATGAAAAAACAGAATTTTGGAAGACCAACCCTCTACATGATTATTCAAGGGTGATCCCCTGTAAATCATCCTGATGCTAAGAACTTAAATTCTTAAGGTGATTTTGATTTCTAATGTAAATATCACACAACACACCGCTTACGCCCGTTTAGCTATACGGCAACGATATCATGATGACATTGAAACAAAAAGAAATGTAACCGGAGAAAACCCGTAAAATCAAACGCGCGTGTTCTTGCCGAGAATCGTCACCATTAAATCATACACAAAGTAAAAAACAATGTCGACGCGAAACCCAACTGTGCACCTGAACTCGAGACAATCAAGATCCCCGGCAATAATATCTAACGGCAATTGTTCAACTTAGAAAGTGAATAGCCGATGGAAAATGGAAAGTAGAAAATAAACAAGTGACCAAGCAAAAAATCAGCCCTGCCTTTTCCCGCCGAATCACCCGGCTAGCGAAATGAAAAATGAGTCAACTTCAAGCCATCACGAGGAACGACAAAAAAAAACGTGAGCCCCAGAAATATATTCATGGCAATTTGCGGGCAACCTACTAATCGAGCTCACGCATCAATTTGCATTCATGTCGCGTAGAAGTACCACTTGTGTCTGAGTGTGTATTCACCGCATTAAAAAAAAATGCAGTACACAAGAGACATTTCTCTTCTCCCACAACACAGCTTCAAGAAATGAAAGACATTCACGAAAATAAAAAATTAAAAAGGAGATTTTTAAAAACCAAAAGAAAACACTACAAGAACCAAAAAAAAATCCTGAGAAACGAGTGAATAAGAGAATTGAGTTCTGGTATTCCCTCTGTATGTATTCATCATGAGATTGTTGTGGTGGAGGCAATCGGGTCACCCAGATTGCGACTCTCGGTCCGGTCCCAACAAGAAGGCGGTATGGGTAAACCAAACAGAATCAGGAACGACGCTTTCTCCGCAATGAGAGATGAGCGTTCGTCCAGTAAAACCCCTGTTATTACAGATATTATAATTTGCTGACGCCTACATTAACCAGCGAGAAAATTGTATAATCAGAGGGATGGAAAGCGAAGCACATAAAATCCAGAGGCATAAAAATTAATGGAAAAACAAGCGAGTAAATGAATTTGTCTGAATTCACGATGAAATGCAATGAATCACAAATGACCCAAAACTACGACAATGATTGTCACGACAATGACGTGTTGATAAAATAGAAAAGGATTTGTAACTGGGTTAGCGGGCAATATAGTTTCCTCTCACGGTCGTTAATCCCTTCAACAAATCCAATCGATCACGTATCCGAATGAAACTCAATACTTGTTTAACAACCAAAACAAATCGTCACTAGTTTCTCTTTTCATATATCATTGACTAGGTAGTATTGGCTACAATGATAGCTGTCTCTTTAACATCCTATATATGTCATAGGCGCTCGTTGGAGCGCCATACTCGGTTGGATAACGGTATACCTTGAGGCTCACCCGGGCCTTGGGAAACTAACAAGTGCCTGCGTGAAACATGCGATAAAGCCAAACGTAAGATACATCTTCACTGAACAACTCTTGACGATGGACCATCCGTTAATCTCAAGTCCATAAATCTGATTAGCGTAAATAACATTCTACACCAACACGCTGTAATCTGTCTATTCACTGTTAGAAATTTTTGGCTGAAATTCCTGGTACACTTCTTGGAATTTTTCATCCAACGACATTTTTAAGACACATTCCATGAAATTCGTCATTAAATTAATTTCATCAAATTCACAATTTGATGAAATAATCCATGGAAATTGTCTTTTTCAGTTCAATTATTTCATGGTAATTCGCGAAAATCAATGAGATTAAGATTCATGCATTCTTCAATTTTCAATTAATTGAAAATTCTGTGAAATTTGGTAGTAAATTATGATTTAAATGTTTTGTTGTTTGTAGAAAATTCAAGTAAGTTGCGGAATTCTCGTTTTCTTGCCGCCCAGAAATTTTCATTCCATTAAATTTCCAGGGAAACGGAAAATTTCATGATTTTTTCCTCCATTCACTGTCGCTCTCCCGAAAATTTGGAAAAAAGGAATTTTGAAAATGAAAAACACATTTTTTTTCATTTCAGATGGCAACGAACATTTACCGGCTTTTGGTCTTTTACCTGATGATCATCTTGGCGCTCACCCTTCCCCAGAACGAGAACAGAGGTAAATCAATTGTTTATCTTTATAGTCTTTGCGTTACTGGTGGTCTTGTGCTCGGGGGAATGATGAAAGCAATGTTGGAGACGGTTCACGCGCTTTAACGCTCACTTACTGCAAAGCCCCGGATACGGATCGATGATGCTAGGCGAGGCGCGATAGACGTCTTGCGCTACTCTATTTCTTATAATTTTATGACCTGTCTGATTCAGTAATGCATCTTCACCAGATTTAGAAGTATTCAATCACAATTAGTGCTATATCTTGTGGGTATGAATGATAAACCGATTGCTTCGTAAGCTCGGAGATATTAAACCTCTGGTTGTCAGGTGGGGAGATAATCTTAAGGTAGCACATAAACTACACGGAGAAAAAAATCTCTCGAAAATTAGTGTACCTTCCCACTAACGCATGGGCGGAACAGTGACACTGAATGCAATTTAGGGAAAAAATCATGAAATTTCAAGTTTCTCTGAAAATTCAGTAAAATTCCAGAGTTTTAAGTAGCATGAAGACAAGAATTCCTCAATTTATTTGCATTTCCAATCTAATATGAATATTCAGTGTGAAATTATATTGAATTTTCAGGTAAATCTGAAATTTCATGATTTTTTCTCTAAATCGCATTTAGTGCCACTGTCCTGAAAATTCAAGAATATATTTACCGGAATTTTGTGGTTTTCTATTCATTTTCAGGGAAAAATAGAACTGAAATTGACAGTACTCTTTGATTTTCCCACGAAATTCTGAATTTTCACCGACCAAATTCCTTGAAATTTCAGTGGTAATTAAATTCGATAAAAGTTTCCGAAAAGGGTAAAATTTCAGACAAAATTTTTTAGCAGTGTAGATCTATTAACATTCTATTGAAAACTTCTATTTATTTTTTTCGCGCTAATTCTATTGAAAATTGTGCAATTTGTGATGCAACTCGTAAATAGATATTTGATAGAAACTTCAATAGACTTCGATTTTTCTGTATAGATTATTCTCTTGATTATTTCCTCCAATCTGATCTCGACTAATTAGACTGCAGTATTCGGGGTCATATCTCACGTTTCACACTGATAATTTCTCCGGCGACAGGGAAATTATCAGACCGGTAATTTACCTGTAGCCTGTCAATTCTTTTCTATTGGTTTGACGAATATGAGTACATTTGGTGGTACATGTGTCATATAACCCCGAATACTGCAATCTGGTCGACCGAGACCAGACTGGAAGCAATAATCCTTCGAATACTCCTCGACCTTCAAAATTCATCGGATATTCCCCTCAAGCTTTAGTGCACAGCAACGATAAGGGATAAGTATTATATTTGCAATAAAACCCCTCGGTCACGAATATGAATAATTCTGATACTAAGAATTCTAAATAAATTAATATCACATAAAACTTAGCTCCTCGCTATAGTCAATCACGCACGGAGAGAAAAGTTGGATAAAAATTGCCTAAAAAATCATGACAAATTATACTATACAAATGGTAATCGTGGAGCGAGATGTAATTCAGTGAAAAAATACTGGTTTTTACGATTTTCGAAATCTTACGATTTTCTCGGTAAAACAATATATCTATGGATGCAAAAACTATCATCCTGTTGAGTAAAATTTTCCGCACCATTGTTTGTTTTGTACCCGTCTGAAAGTCATGGGCACGGGCGGAAGTGAATTTTCAGCAAACGGATTCGGTAAAAATCATTCTTCGTTACAGAAAAATTATACGAAAAATTAGAGCAATTATTCACGGTCACTGGGATAAGTTTTGATGGGATATACGGTAAATTTTACAGTTTCAGTACAAATCACCCTCACGTTTAGTAAATTTTACTGACCCAACAGAGTAAAATTCACGATTAATCTCGCACTTTTTCTTCTATTTAAGGGGAAAAAGTACTGTAAATCGATTACAGTACTTTTTCATATACAGTTCCACGATTACTTGATTGTATGGTAATTTTTCTCCACTTATTTCTGCGTGCAAAAGAGAGGGATGATCATCGATTTCATCTTTAAAGTAGTATGAATGAAACTCGAATTTCGAATAGTATAATACATTCCTATGGAAAGATGAACTTTTTAACACGCATGAAAAAATTTAATACAAAACCTTAGTGAATTCGCTAGAAAATTCGATTAGGATTCTATTCAAATTGTAGGGAATTGTGAAAAAGTCAATTGCGATTTTTCTGCATGAATATTCTCTTGAAATTTTTTCTGTAAAAGTACTTGGGCATGAATTTCCTACATTTTTTTCACTCGAATCCTGCAATGCAAAACAAAACAAAATATAACGGAAAAAACGTAGAAAATCCGTGCCCAATTATTTTAATAGTAAAAGTCACAAGAGAAAAATTAAAACCGAAAAATCGAAATCTATTGACTTTTCCCTATCAAATATCTAATAGAATCTGCGCAAAAAACAAAGATAATTTTGACGAGAATTTCCTATAATTTTAATAGAATCCCCATAGAATTTCTAGAGAATTTCAATAGAATTTTCTAACGTATTCGCTAAGATTTTCTATTAATTTTTTAGATCAGATTAGATTGCATTAAAATCAAGAAAAAAATTTTGAAAAACCAGAAAAAATTAAAATTCTATGCCCATTAAAAAAATTATTGTCAATCTTGTATAATATAGTACACTTCGTCATTAGGCTTGTCAAATAACAACTTTTCTACCGAATATGAGTTTGCAGCCCGAGCGAAAGGCGTGGGCTTCAATCATATGAGCTAGAATTTTTTCGACCGAAATGACAAGAAATAATTTATGTTTCTGGGTGCCCCGAAATAGCGGGTTTTGTGAAAGTGGCAGCATTGCGTTCGTTAAACGTTGGCCATGCCGTGGGGAGCGAAATATTTCCGAACGTACAAGGTTGCCACTGATCGAAACACCCTACGCAGATGAGAAACTATTGTTTAAAACAATAATTGAAATATGAATTTGATGGATTAATTTCCTGAATTCACCGAATTCGGAATTCATATAAAAAATTATCAATGATGAGTATAATTATTTTTCTTCGTCACACTCAGCTACTCAACACCTTTTTTTATGAGCATGATTAATGGAGAGATGATTCTAGCCTGCGGGAAAAAAGCACAAATCGCATGGGTTTTAGCACGTGATCGGTGCGTGATCCCTTCCTTCCGGGGCTTTTTTTCGCCTACCTGAACAAACAATGAGATCTCGAACAAAATCAAACAGATACTGAGTGTTTGGAATGCACTGAGCATTCCAGTCAGAGGAGAATTCTTGATTGAAATAGTTGAAGGCTGTTTGGATGATTGAATAAATTCGTGATTTGGATCCGAAGCTATTTGGACGAAGTAGGCTTTGATCTAGAGCAATAAGTTTGAGCCATATTCGAACAGAATGAGTTCGATTTCACGCAAAACTTCTCAATTAATTCCATTAGGTCTTACGATTTGATTGACGTTTCGAACAGATTTGATCATTCAAGCAACCTTTCGGCTACGTAAATCCAGATTTTATTCCTAGATTTCATCCATGCCCGTGAGAATGACCGCATTCCCCTGAATTTACCCTGAGGAGTAAGAAAGTTTTTTCAGGAGTACGTCTTCATTCGTATCAAGAAACTCATGACTTGAAAATTAACAACGAAAAAATGACTTACACTGGAGAAACAAAAACTTTCGTTAAGAGATTTAGTCCTTGTCCCAAAGATGAGGATAATTTTTTAATGATAATAAAGTGATTTCTCAAACCGACTCTAGTTGAATCAATTCATTTAATAGTTTTTTCGTCTCAAATCCAAAATATTCTAATGCAAAAACCACTAGACTTGGTTCGAGAAATCACTTTCTTGTTGTGAACTTGCTCCTCCTCTTCCGGACATGTACGAAGTTTTTTGACAAATGTTTTTTCTTTCTCAATGCACCCAAAAAAAGTATTGATTTAAGTCGACATCGGTTTGAATCAAGCCGAAATTCTGCCTGTTCCAGGTAGGAGATGGCGATTTGGTTCAAGTCGATTTTTCGGTTTGATTCAAGCCGATTTTTGGGCTGGTTTTGAACCGATGCCGTACCCAACATGGGTTGGGTACGACATTTTTCTTAGTTTTCTAGGTACTCCATGATATATCAAAAGTCGATCGATAGTTATTTTCATCACCCGAAGACTTTCAAATTTCACCAGGGTCCCCCCTTAAACTTCGAGTTTGTAACTTGATCGCGTAGGCGCAACAACTCTTATCTCATCAACTGCTCGAATAGAATAATGAGAAGATAAAAGGATAACGAAAATCATTCAGACTTTCAAAAACCGTATTTTTGCCTGAATATGAACAAATTTGTTACGATTCCAAAACCATGAGTTTTGCTCGGAAAATTGCACTTTTTCAATTACTTAATTTTTTTTAACTTTTAAATGTTTTTATTAACGTAAATCATACAACGAGGCAGCAGAGTGTCTATTGTTAACTTACGACTGTTTTACACAGTTTCAGTTCTCGGGCTTTTACTCATATGTATTCTCAAGGGTATGGGTTCGGCAAAAACATCAGGTTTGGGGTAAGAATATAGCTATGGTATAGGGAAAAGCAGGTGAAATAGTATATTGTGCATCAAGGGCGGAAAGTCATGTTTGCCCACCCGGGGTGCACATGGTATTTTTTAACACGCCTGCAAAGAAAAGTTTTCACCACGGCTGGAACAAAGTACACACATTTCCCTCCCGCTTCGCTTTGCGGGAGGGAAATCTGACTTTGCGCCTACGCCGTAACAAAAAGTAACGTTCTCACCCTCGCCTTCAGCTCGGGTGGTAATTCTGCACGTGGGCACGGCTCCTTTATTTTACCTCCCTAGGTGAGAAATATACTATTGTATTTTCCGTCCCGACGGGCGCAGAGTTACATTTCCCTCCCGCTTCGCGGGAGGGAACTCTGACATTGCGCCTACGCCGAGACGGAAAATCGCGTTCTAACCACGGGAAGTAAAATAAAGGACCCTCAGCCGCCAGTGCAATTACCAGCCGAGCCGAAGGCGAGGTTGGTAAGCACCCGGCTGAGGGTCCTTTATTTTCCCTCCCTAGGTTAGAAATATACTATTACTGTCTGATGAGCGGGAGAAAAGTGAGTACTTTCCACCCGAGGGCGGGAAGTATACTCACTTTCCTCCCGCTTATCAGGGAGCAAAGTACGAACTTTCCGTGCAGGTGTGTGAAAAGAACCTAATTCATTATTTTATAAATCTTCCGTGGAGTATCAACTTTTTCTTTTTCTGAATTTTCGGAATTTGCCTCAGTGTTTTTGAAAGTTCTCAATGCCAATTTTGAAGTTCAGCATTCTGATTTTCAATTATAATATAATATAATAATATTCTAATATAATATTATCATTTTATTTCCAGTCATTTTTTACACGTTGACTACAAAAACGATGCGGGTTTCAGCCTAGTCCACCAACACCCAAAAAAAAACAAATTTCAATTTGAGACTTACGATTTTAAATTGCAATTCAAAAATCTCCATTTGATCTCTATTTGATCCTTTCGAAAGTCTCAATTTGAGAATTTAATTTTCTTTTTAAAGTTGCATCAGTATCTCGGTTGATTCCATCGTTACAATAGAAATTATTTTCATTACAGTTCATTTTTTCAATTTTGTTCCGACCTATTTTGGGGGAACCAGATTAATTCGGAAAGTTCGGATATCCGGTTCGGAAGTACCCTCGCGTCCCCTACACACCTGTTGCTATCCCTCTGTCGCTACTCCGATGTAAATCTAACCGACGCCATCATCATTTTTCAACTTCATTAATTAACAACTCGTTAACTAAGCCCCGGAGGCAATATTCGACGGGGAACTTCCCACTCAGATGTTCACCTCTTTCATCCCCCAAGATATCGGTGCTTCAGGACACCGTGTATAGTTGATGATTCAAACTCGCTTCGACTAACTTGGATAAAGATAATTTTTCTTTATAGTCTCATCTATATGCCAGAGGATGACTGTTGAGTAGATTCGAAGCATCGTCGGGGATTTAAAATGACGACACGTTTTCAAATCCGTCAGGTTAGAAAAAATGACCGTCATACCGTGATCACGTGATGTCCATTTTTCTCATGTCATAATTTCGGTGATACTTTCCTCCGCTATTTCGAACCAACTAGCTAAATATAAATTGACAGTCATGAATTTTTCAGTGGTAAAATTTCGTCAAATTTGGTAATAATTCGTACATTCATTTATTCTTTTGAATATAATTGATAGAAATGTTATTCACTGTACATTGTGTTGCACAAAAAAAATGATGACAGTTATACAGCAGAAAAATAAAAGTAAATAATAAGGCACCAGCAGAGGCCGTAAATAACTGAAGTAGAACAGTAGGAAATTGAAAATAATGTGTACGCAGGGCTTACAATAAGAAAAAGAACGGAAAGGAATAATGAGACTAAAAGAGAGAGAAAAGTCATACTACACTGTTAGAAATTTTATGAAATTTCAAGTTTTAAGTAGAATTTACGGAAATTCATGAGTTTTTAGCGGGAGTGAAATGGAAATTTCACAACTTGATTGAATTTTCAGTGGCACCTGAATATTCAGAGAAACAATGACATGAATTTTCAAATTTTCCCTGAATTTTCACAGAATAATGGAACTGAAAAATCAAGTATTTCATTGATTATTAGGTCATTTGAACAAAAAATTAATGGAATATCTGGTTTTTCAATGACAAGGTTTTCTGACATTTCAGTGGACCTTGAACACGATAAAAATTTCCGGAATTTGGCACGAAAAATTGAGACACAAATTTTTCATAGCGTATCAACATAATAGTAACACAAGAAAAAAAAGGGCAGCATGAAAGGAAGTTTGTGAGCAACAGAGGGCTGCGTGATAGGGGGATATCTAGGGGTTGAATACATTGATTGTATGTGTTCGGTAATTCACAAAATGCTTTATCATCATGAAACCATGGGGTTATCTCCGGGGGTACGAATTCCACGAATTTAAGTGATCGGAAAGCCTCGATTCATACATTCTGTAGCGAAGTGGTAAACTAGGATAAGTCCAAAAATGGAACTTTTTCAGGAGAGCTAAAAAATTTGACCACGTTTGAGAGCACACGCACGAAAAAATTTAATAGAAAAACCTATCGAATTCGTAAAAAGATTCTATTGAATTTCTATTAAACTTTCCATTAGTTTTTGGCTGATTCAATTGACATGTTCAGTAGAAAACATTCAATATAAAAAGTCAACAGATTTTTCTATATATATATATTTTTTTTATCGTTATCTTACATCGCTTCGACCCGGTTAGGGTATACTGCGATGATGATCAAGACTTTAGATCGCACCATTCTACCCGGCCGGGATTTGAACTCGGAACCTTTTGCATGAGAAGGCAATGAACAATGAACCACTGCGCCAAGCCACCGGGTGATTTTTCTATATAACTGATTCTTTTCATATATTTTCTATAGAATTTGCTCGACTCAAATTTCCTAAGTTTTTTTCATTCTATTTTTCTTTTCTTCTCATCAAGAAAATCAAACGAAAAAACTTGGAAAATTTGAGCCGAGGAAATTCTATAGAAAATATCTCAATAGAATAATTTATATAGAAAAATTGAATTCTATTGACTTTTTCTAGTGAATATTTTCTATTGAACATTTCAATAGAATCGGCCAAAAACTAATAGAACAGTTCAATAGAAATTCAATAGAATTTTCTAACGAATTCGATAGGTTTTTCTATTAAATTTTTTCGTCCGTGCATTTTCGATTCAAGCGTCAGAAAAATTTTCAAAAAAATTGTACTTATCCTAGTTTACCACTTCGTTGCAGCATTGACGGTTTGACTGAGGAAAAAAAGGAGCGGAGAGAGACAATCTGTCTGGTCCAATCCTCCCGAATCGCCAGTGGTCCTACACCAAGAAGAGAAGGGTTTTGTGAGAAGTACGTCTTTACTTATATCAACAAATTCATGGCTCGAAAATTACCAAACGCATAATATTTCACACTGAGAAAAAAAAATCTTACGTCAAAAAATTTTATACTTGTCCGAACGATGAGCGCAATTGGTTCATATCAAGAAAAAGAATTCTCAAATCAGTAGTGAAGTGGTAAACGGAGATAAGTCGACTTATCTCCCAGTTGAGTTTTTGTGGAATATTTCCGAATCTAAGGGAGATAGCGAAATTTTCGTATTACATTTGTTGTAGCACTCAATCTGCTCCATAAAAAAGAGTATAACAAAAATTTTGCTATCTCCCTGAGATTCCGCGATATTGATTGAAAACTGGTCAATAGTCAAAATTGACTTATCTCCTTTTACCACTTCGCTACTGAAATCAATTGAAGCGGTATTTGCCTTAAAATATTTTAATTGAGGCTAAAAAACTAGTAAATGAATTCATTCAATTTAACTTGGTATGGGAAATTGCTTTCTTGTCATCAAGAAATTGTTCTCGTCTTTAGGACAAGCACAAAATTTCTTGAGGAATTTTTTTTTCTTAGTGCAAGATATTTTGCACTTGAAAATTTTCAAGCCACGAGTTTCTTGATATTAGTAAAGTCGTAATTTTCTAAAAAAATTATTTTTCCCAGTATACACTACAAAAAGTCCTTACTAAATTTAAGATACATTTGTCCCATTTTTTAAGTAGGAAATGTCACAGTTTTTAAGTAGACAAATGTGACTGAATTTCAGACAGCACATGTATCTTATGATTAAGATACTTTACGAATCTTAATTTTTCAAAATTATTTTTTTCTTTTTTTTTCTTTTGTCATTATTGGTACCTTTTAGGGCGGTAGAAAGGGAGGGAGGGGCGGGGGGTTAAAAGGAAGGGCGGTAAAGGTGAGGGGGTGGGATAAATCTAGTGGGGTTTCTCAGGGTAACTGAAGAGGAGGGGAAGGGGGGCGAAGGGGTTAGAGACAAATGATAATATTAATTACTTTTGATATTTTTTGGGGAAGGGGGGGGGGAGGGTTTAGAGACAAATAATAATATTAATTATTTTTGATACTTTTTTTTTCTTTTTCGGAGCAGTGGGGTGGGGGGAAAGGGTTAAAGAAAAATGATAATATTAATTATTTTTTATTTATTTTTTATTTTTTGAGCAGTGGGGTGGGGGAAGGGGTTAGAGACAAATAATGATATTAATTATTTTTTATACTTTTTTCTCTTTTTTGGGGCAGAAGGGGGGGAGGGGTTAGAGCTGAATAATAATATTAATTATTTTTGATATTTTTTTTTCTTTTCTGGTGCAGGGGGGTGAAGGGGTTAAAGGCAAATAATAATATTAATTATTTTTGATACTTTTTTCTCTTTTTTCGGGCAGGGGGGAAGGGGTTGGAGACAAATAATAATATTAATTATTTTTGATACCTTTTTTTCTTTTTTGGAGCAGGGGGGGGGAGGGGTTAGAGCTAAATACTAATATTAATTACTTTTAATATTTTTTTTCTTTTTTGGGGCAGGGGGGGAGGGTTTAGAGACAAATAATAATATTAATTATTTTTGATTATTTTTTATTTGGAGCAGTGGGGTGGGGGGAAAGGGTTAGAGACAAATGATAATATTAATTATTTTTGATATTTTTTTTTGGAGTAGTGGGTGGAGGGGGAGCGGGTAGAGCCAAATAATAACATTAATCATTTTTTCTCTCTTTTGGAGCAGGGGGGGAAAGAGGTTAAAGCTAAATAATAATATTAATTACTTTTGATATTGCTTCCGAATGGAAGCATTGAAATCGTTCAATTTTTCGATTTTCTAATTTTGCTTGGAAATGATGTAGAATGGTCTGAAATGTAAAAATACAAAATTTGAGGACCATGTGTGTATGTGCGGGTGGTCGAATCGGTCAACTTGATGGTCAACTTTTAGAAAATTAAACAAATAAACTGCTAAAATAATTCCAAAAAATCTGAAATTTTGTCAGATTATAGGGATTAATAAGGACTAACTCTGTGTTTAAGTTCAGCCCGATCGGTCCAGCCGTTTTGAAGAAATCGACGTTTGTTTCGTTTTTCGCAAATATCTCGGAAACTATCCAACCGATTTCAACTTTCTTTTTTCAAAATATCTGTCTTGATGGCGTCTATCCCAATCAATCAAAATATATCTATGTCTTCATACAATGTTTTTTTCGGTTTTCCGCTGAAAATCCTTGTACGAGCTCTCATTTTTGAAGAAATGAACATATCAACTTGAAATTTTCCACAAAGTTTCCTCTTATCACTATAATGTTCCGTATTGAAGATGGGCTGAATCGGATGATTAGTTTTGCAGATATTCAACTTTATATCTAAAGAGATTTTTTTCAAAACAGGGTGTCCCACAACCGACCATAATCCTGAAAAGGTGTTGAAGAGGGAGCTTTTTGAAGAGGAAAGTTCCTCTTCAGTTTTTGAATCAGACAATTTTTTTTCTTGTCTAACTCTTTTTTTTATTTTGGATGTGACTATTGTTTCAGGGCCGAATTTTATTTTTAAAAAAGGGGTCCTAATTTTTTTTACCCATTTTTTTGGGTGGAATATTGACTCACATCAACCACACTCCGCTTATTGCCCTCTCGCGCCCAAAATTATTTTGAAAATCTAAAAAGGAAATGAGAAAATGAGATATTATAATTTTTTGTTTTTTGGGAATTTTTTTCATGCGGTTGACATTCAAACGCTTCATTATCACCCCCTCGCCGACCAAATAATTTTATTTGGGAATTAGAAAATGAAATATTATTTTTTTTTTCGTTTTTCTTGCATTTTTTTTACGTGGTCTGTAGGGTCTGTTACCAACCTACCAGCCTGTCAAAATTAAAACGCTCCATAAGCAGCCCCTCACCCGGCAAATAATTTTGAAAATTCCAAAAAAAATATTTGAAAATGTTTTTTCATCTCGTTATGTTGCCTATCAAGTCTGTTACCAACCTATCGACTTTAAAACGCTCCCCCAATGCCCTCTCGCCCGCTAAATCATTTTCAAAATCCCGATTGGAAATTAGAAAATGAAATATTATTTTTTTTTGTTTTTCTTCTTTTTTTTGACGTGGTCTGTTGGGTCTATTGCCACGCTACCAACCTGTCAAAATTAAAACGCTCTATAATCAGCCCCTCACCCGGCAAATAATTTTGAAAATTCCAAAAAAAAATACTTGAAAATGTTTTTCCATCTCGTTATGTTGCCTATCAAGTCTGTTACCAATCTATCGACTTTAAAACGCTCCATTATCACCCCCTCGCCCGCCAAATAATTTTCAAAATCCCGATTGGGAATTAGAAAATGAAATATTATTTTTTATTTTGTTTTTCTTCTGTTTTTTTTTACGTGCTCTGTTGGGTCTGTTACCACGCTACCAACCTGTTGACATTAAAACGCTTCATTATCATCCCCTCGCCCACCGAATCATTCTTAAAAACCCAAAGACCAAATTTAAATATGAAATTTTTAGTTGGACTACGTTGCAGTGGTATCTCGTCCAATAATTCCGGGAGGGTTTGTCTGATAAACGCGTTATACTGTTGACCCTGAGAGAATCACAAAAGTAAAAATAACGATATTTTG
>NW_021680806.1:95454-98074 GCF_001412515.2 Diachasma alloeum | reverse complement strand
CGATTTCATAATTTTTTTTTCAAAATTTTCGTCTCGATGTCCTCTATCTTCTATTTTGTGAAAATAAATTATTTGAATTGACTTGAAAAGTAAAAATTTTACAGGATTTAAAACGATTCCTTAGTTATTTTGAAAAAAATAATGATATCTGCCTAAGAAAGTAAAAACAAATATTTTTGCAAAAAACTGCGCCAAGAAAAGTTTTGTTTGTTTCTTGTTGGCAAGTAAATTTTTTTGTTTAATATAAAAAAATGAAAAAGGAAGCCAAGTCAGCAATGTCAGATGTATGGTCATAGTGCAAATAAAATTTCTATGCGAAAAATGGTTTTAAATCAAATGAGGGTTTGAAAGAAATTCTCTATAAAATAAAAAATAAAAGGAGGAACAATTTTCTCGGCGCGGATTGGAAGATCGAGGATTCGATAGATATCAGAAAGTCAGTGGAAAAACTCCGCGCCAAGAAAATTGGTCCTCCTTCTATTTTTGATTTCATAGAGAATTTCTTGCAAACCCTCATTTGATTTAAAACCATTTTTCTCATTGAAATTTAATTTGCACTATGACCATTCCTCTGACATTGCTGACTTGGCTTCCTTTTTCATTTCTTTATATTTTTAAAAAAATGTTACTTGCCAGCAAGAAACAAACAAAACTTTTCTTGGCGCAGTTTTTTGCAAAAACATTACTCTATGCCAGGATGTACTGAATCGATTGATACAAAATTTTATACACGAATGTGGGCCAATCATGCAAACTAGCAGCCAGAATCTCAGATGTTTAGTCCATGTTTAACGCGTATCATGGAGCCCACATTGAATTTTAATTTAAAAAACTAGAAAAACGCTGATATCTTCTTGATAGACAATACCATGACAAACATTTTGAAAAAAAAAAGTCAATCGGACCAGTAGTTTCGGAGATATTGAGCATTACTGTTTTTCACAAAAAGTTGAATAACTCCTCAACTACTCATCCGATTCGGCTCATCCACAATCCCATTCTGTAATATCATAAAAACTACAATCGTATCAAATTTCAACTTTCTATCTTAATTTTTCGGGGCGCTATCGTGTTCACAACGATTTTTTCATAAAAATGAAAAATGCCAATTATTACCAAACTGTCGATAGTTACATAGCAATATGATGATTTGATCCAATAGATATAACATGAAGAAGATTTTGGCGTCAAAAAAATTCAATTCGATCATGTCGTTTTTGAGATATTGAGAAACAAAGATTTTTGAGAAATTACTGGGCCGATTGAGCTGACACTGCGCCCAGAAATGCTCCAAAGTAATACCAATTATGTGACTGAATTTCAGATGTTTAGCTTCAACTTTAGTCCTTTTCGCTTCCGAAGGGAAGCATTGTTTTTGGTCGATTTTTCGATTCTCTAATTTTGGTTGCAAATGGTCCACAACGTCATGAAACGTAAAGAAATGATGTTTTTAGGGGGGTGTCTGTATGTATGTGTGTGCAGATTCGGGTTTTTCGTGATTCAATTTTACAAAATTCAACGTAAATACGGTGAAATTTGCAGCTAAAAATTTGAAATTTCGGCTCATGATAGCTATGAATGAGCCTCACTTTGGTGCTTCGTTTCAGCTCGATCGGTGAAGTAGTTCCTGAGATATAATCACTTGTTTAAATTTCGTTTTTCCGCAATATCTCGCCAACAACTGCACGGATTTCAATTTTTTTTTTCGAACTACTCATCTCGATGGTCTCTATCTAGATCACTCATATCATATATACCATATATTGCCGTTTATCCGTTTTTTCATAAAAAACACTGTACGCGCGATAAGTCAATGAAAAAACGAGCTATCGACTTGAAATTCGGTATGCTGTTAGCTTTTGTAACATAGACAGTTCGTATTTTCGATGAGGTCAATCGGTCGAGCGGTTCACGAGATATTCAATTTTTTGTGAAAATCTATTCTGTCAAATATCTCGTCAACTACTTGACCAATTAAAAATGTTCTTTTTTCAAAATATCCGTCTCGATCGCTACTATCCAGATCATTGAAAATATATATACCCGTCCATACAACCTTTTGGAGATATTCTCGTTTTTCTTTTTTTTTGTTGTCTCATTCTTGTGCGGTTGATAACTTGTGAAAAAAAACGATATGAAGTTGAAATTTGACATGTATATCTCTCTTATAATACCAAAGGTCCGTACTTTAAATCAGTGCCATCGGCACAGTGGTTTAGGAGATATTAATTTTTTTGCATAAATCCATTTTATTAAAAGGTTAAATATTTTCTTCTGAACATCCTGTACAGTATGGATCACTGCATTGAGCGAGGGTGAGGTAATATACTGACATTATTTAAAAAATTGAACGATAGCATGAATTGCATCGGACCATTCTTTCCCAGTGACAATGTGGAGATCTGGTTTGAGTGGAATTCATATTTCTTGCCAAAGGAAACAAATCAAAGGAAATAATTGAATCAGAATAGAACAACATACTTTGATTGATAAGAAAAGTAAGAGAAAATGATGATTTTACAAATGCGAGTTGAGAATAAAAAATTGATGGCTCACTATCGAATTTGGTTCTCATCTTTTAATCTCTAATATGCTTCCCTTCGGAAGCTTACTATCAATG
>NW_021680806.1:89566-94570 GCF_001412515.2 Diachasma alloeum | reverse complement strand
CCCCTCTGCTCGAAAAAAAGAAAAAATGATTAATATTATTATTTGTCTCTAACTCCTTCCCCCCACCCCACTGCTCCAAAAAAGAGAAAAAATAATTAATACTTAATAATTAATACATCTTTTAATAAGACATTAAAATTGTCTTAAACATCACTACTGAATTCATGCACATAACTTATATTCCCGATGGGTCTTAAACCCCACGTAACTGAAACGACCTGGACTCGATTAAATTCAAATCCCTTTCATATCTTAAATTATCGGTCTTATTATTTAAGATAGTACAGCTCTCTCATCCCTCGCGAGAATACTNTTGTAAGATACTATCATTCAGATACCATATCCATCTTAATTTAAGACTGCTAACCCTACTTGCCCTCTGAATACTGAATTTCAGTGACGTTTTCAGTAGGGACTTTTTGTAGTGTAGTGCGCATTTCTGTCGTGCAGAGGAACCCACGCACTACTTATATACGTTCAGGGGGCCTATTCTCGACGCAACGTGAATGAGTTCCATGCGTGAAAATCGCTTCGTTGGACCTCGTACGTGAACGCAAATCTTCGCACACGGATCTCCGATTCACATGCGAATCGACTTCGTTCACGGATATCGAAAACTATTCACACATGAAAATATTTGTGCTTAATGTGACTTTGCCACTCACTGAACCGGGTGTGAATAGTTTCCGAGTTCCGTGGATCAAGTCGATTCACACGTCAATCGGAGATCCGTGCGCGAAAATTTGCGTTCACGTACGAGCTCCGTATATGAAACGCTTTCACGTACGAGATTCGTCAACGAAGCGATTTTCATGCACGAAACTCGTTCACGATGAGTCGAGAACCGGCCCCCAAATTGTTGATGGTGGGGAAAGTCAACTTCTCCAACTGTAATCTTAGAGAAGCGAAATCGTAGGAAGTATCCACTGCATTACTAGTCAAATGTAATGTGATAATCAGATAGTGAGTTGGTCATAATTTTATCATGTAACATGTCATATATGTTATATGTCATATCACTTTGTGGCATCCCTTCGCATCGCATATATTTCTAACATTATTTAAGAGTCTATTGGTCTTCTTTCCATTAATTTTGTTGCCTTGGCGATATTAACAAAAAAATGGTTTACAACTGCATCAATTAATACGATCCTTATTTTTTCTGCGAACAGGTAGAAAATTATTCGGCGGCTACCGGATAGTCCCCAAAGTATGTCAGCCAACGAATCCCTCGAGACTAAAATCCACCGAGCCACCAATATGCATGTTCAATTACGAATGCAACAGGAGAAACGGAGAAGTAGTGGGTGCCTGTATGGATGGATTCTTATTCGGCGCTTGCTGTCAGTTGCCCCCGGCGAAAACAACCTCACCATCCGGCGCAACATTCCACACAGTCTCAACCCCCTCATTTGAAGAAATTCAGGAAATTGATCACGTCCCGGAGGTGCCAATTCTATTAAAACCGGATGGAACTCCAGTCGATACAAACGACCAATCTAACACAAAGCAAACCGCATCAACACCATCAGGCTCCTCGACCACATCCCAAATGGCTGAATTGGAGCAAAACTTCCCCGCTCTCCTTGGCCAGCAGGCGGTCCTCGACGACCTTTCACTGCCAGGTCTCCTGACACATTCAAACAACAATGATGTACAGGATCACCAGGGCACAGCGGCTGTAAACCCGGTGACAACCCTTCTGAGCCCCGACCAGGTCCTTCAGATCGCCGATCCCGTGGACCAATTACCCGCGCTATTTTCGCAAGGAATAGGACAAAATAATCACTCAGGTGCTGAGACAGTGCTCCTCCACAAGAACGGAACAGTTCTTGGAAACGAAGAAGTCAATTTCGAGCAATTATTCAACCCAGTGAACAGAAGCACACTGTCACCATCGACCCCTGTCACCGAGCGGACATCAAGCAGTACAAAAAAGATGTCAGGACCATTCCACTACATGAACACGCAGAGGGTGTCTGGAACGACCCAAACAAGCACAGTCGGTCTCGTGCGAGTACCAACAATCAGCCATGAAAATCCAACTGGCATCAAAAAGCACGACAACATGGATCGTGAGAAAATAGCGATAAGTCACATAATATCGATTCTAAACGGCAGTAATCCTAGCGCTCCTGTGGATCCGCCGCGCGTCACGACTCAGCAGGTGGAATCGACCGACCGCACGTCATCAGTTCACACTTGGGTCACGATCGAGGACACGTCACTCCCCACCACCAGCGCTGACACTTTTTCGTATACATTCTACAAACCCTCGACGAAGCCACCGAATTTCTATTATTACGACACCAGTTCCTCGACCACTTCCTTCAAGAAGGGGACGACGAAGCCACCGAGCTACTCTAGTTACTCTCCAAGCTATCCGTCGAGTTCCAGCACGTACAACAGCCCCTCCGTGAGCTACGGGAGTTCATCAGGAGGCTACCACTCCACTAGACCCACTACTAATCCCCCGGCGCCCACCGTCATCGTTCTAGGTCCTCTTGGCACTGAGTTCACGACTATAACGAGCCCCAAACCCCTCACAAAAAGACCCACTCCATCGTCCATCAAACATAGCATCGTCACCAAACAACCCAACATTGGAACAGAGATCACCCACAACATCAGCACCGTTATCTCGACATCACCAGGTGTATCAGGTACCAGCAACATCATCTCCACAAGCTACATCAATGTTGATTTGAAGGAGAAGCCAAGCTCTCCATCCACTGTGGCTGAACTCATCACGAAAAAGCCGACAACCTCGACAACTGTGTCAACGTGGCCGAGCACACCGAGCTTTTATTTGAAACCTGACAACCCTGATTTTCAGTGGCCCACAGAGAACCTGACGCCAGTGCAGACGGTGGAGTCTAAACCCATCTCCACGAAGAAGCCGGTCAGTCCAGGGATTTCTACCACCAATTGCGATGAGGTGACCGCACCTCCGGACGATCTGTCAGCATTTCCTCCCGATCGTAATCCGAGTTTAACGGATTCAGCGCCCAGTTCTCAACAGGAGAAACCAACAATTGTCGAGGGTTTTAATAATACTGGGTATCCGGGATATCTGGGGAGTGAAATTGTCAGTGATAACGAGATACCAACCCCCAGTTTCATCGAGGATGAAGTCTTGAAGAACAAAGTCGACGATTTAGTTAATAAGATTGTGGATTCACTCCAGGGAGATTTTCAAAATCTTGAAGATGTTGTTTATAGGAGGAAGAATGCAACTTTAGCGACGACAGTGGCACCAACGAAGAAACCGGTGAGTACGAAAAGACCTGTCGGACCAGGGAGTACGAAGAGACCATCAAAGAAACCCAGCAGCAAACCTGGAGCTAGTACTGTGAAACCTGTTAGGGCTAAACCCAGCACAGTTTCCAGTAATGAAACCACGAGAAAACCCACTAACAAACGACCCAGACCCACTAAAAAAGTTACCACTCAAGCGAGCGTAAGTGTCACCACTCTTGCGGATACCGTAACGCATTCTATTGTGGCGGAGCTCAATGTAGTGCAGACTACCAAGAGGCCCAGCACGACACCGGATTATCGTAGAGGTGAGTGATTTATCGTTTTATTTTATTATGGTTAATTTATGCTCGAGGAAAATTACACTGAGAGAAAAACAACAGATATATTTGTCACATCCTCAGCAATTAGATCATAGTGTTTTATTTCTCCAAAATCCCAGACTCCTGGATTAAAAACGACAGAGTTCTCAAACAAGTCTTACTTGTGCCAAGAAAATGATGTTTTGAAAATGATCAAAAAAGGATTTTTTCGTGCCAAACGTGCAGAGAGTGCACCAAGATGAAAAATTTGTATCGCAAAAATAGATTTAGTACACTGAGAAAAAAAATATAATATCTGAAACATATTTTCTTGAAGCAATTAATTTTTCTTTAATTGTTTAATTCTCCTAGGTATCTTAACTCACGTGGCCCGAGAAAGGTCTCATGCTTTTAGTATATTTCGATACAAGTGCGGAAAATTGTTTTTTGGCTCGTGCTATAAACCTCCCACGATCCAAATAGTACATTCTGTCACCAGGTGATAAAAATATTATCTACCGAGTGTGACTTTATAATCCGAGCCGATGGCGAGGATTATAATCACATTCGTCAGATAATATTCTTATCGCCGTGTGACATACAATATTTTTCGGGCCCAGCGACGAAATAGTATATTGTGTCATTAGGACCGTAGACGGAGGTTTGCGATGAGTGTGAAGTTAGCAGCACGAGGCGTCGGTAAGACAGGACGAGGCGCGCCGAGTCCTGTCTTACCGACTGCCGAGTGCTGCTAACTCACAGGAATCGCAAACCGACGTCACGGTCCGTATGACACATACTATTTTTTGTCATAAAGGCCCGTTAACGGTGAGGGGAGGAGGCGCAGAAGCGGGGTCCAGGGGCCGCAGGCCCCGGCGGGGTGGTTGGGGGGGGCGAAGCCCCCCCCACTGTAGAAAAAAGAAATGACAAGTGAAGAGAAAATATTGAAGAAATAGAGATGCAAAATCCTAAATTGAGATTCGAAAGAACGAATGCAAAAGTTGTAATTCACGGAGTCTGTCAAAAACATTCAAAAAACATCTAGATGAGAATGGAAATCTTCCTCCTCCTGAAATGGAAATTGCAACAAATTGAAAGAATAAAAAGAAGGATTAATCATTTTTCTAAATTTATTCTCATGAGAAAATCAACGTGTGAACATCTACAGTTTACAACTTTTCTTTTTCATCGTTCCTCTTCTTCTCACAACATACTCAAATTTTTCATCACATTTTAATAGAAATATATATATAATCTATTCAAAATAGATATATAACGAGAAAGTGAATATAATCTCTTTATTAAACTAATATTTTGACAATATAACCCTCAAGTTACGACTGACTCCCTAGCAACGGAATAACAACTCCTGATGTCATCGGCAATGACGGTGGCGCATCGTATTAGTGGTGAACGATCCGCCGAGTTTTCAAGCAAGTGACAG
>NW_021680806.1:40692-83044 GCF_001412515.2 Diachasma alloeum | reverse complement strand
AAATATATATATAATCTATTCAAAATAGATATATAACGAGAAAGTGAATATAATCTCTTTATTAAACTAATATTTTGACAATATAACCCTCAAGTTACGACTGACTCCCTAGCAACGGAATAACAACTCCTGATGTCATCGGCAATGACGGTGGCGCATCGTATTAGTGGTGAACGATCCGCCGAGTTTTCAAGCAAGTGACAGCGATAACCGCACACTTCATGTTGTATTCCTACGAAGGTTTTGTGGGTTGCCCATCTAGAAACTGTATGTTTTTATTGTCCTAGGGCTGCTAACTCGAGTTAACCATACCTGTGCTTCGTTTAACAGACCTGGTCTGTTAAACGCCATTTAGCTTCCCTCAAGACAGCTATAGTAGGCGCTACCTAACGGGCCTAAATGACGAAAAAATACTTTTCCCATGAGTATCGAATGATATATTTCATCACAATGTGTGAAAAATGGGATTTTGCGCACACAGAGCGTACGTAAAATTTCACTTTACGCACAAGTGATGAAAAAAATATTCTAGTACTGAAGTATGATTTTGTCGCAAATGAACTTACTCAAATCACGTAGAAGAACCATCAATCTTCAAGTATTTATTTTTTTGATGATTTTTTTGTTATGCAGTTGCAATATTTCAATATGTAGTATATTCATGATATAATGCGCAACGCTTGTGATAAATGAAAATTCATTCAAGTTCCGTGAACCGCAAGCATTCTGAGATTTAAGGATAATCGGGCGAGGAGGAAATGTAGGAGGTGAGGCGGAGGGGTTTCTATTGTGTTGCTGCAGAAAACCAATCGCTGAACAAAAGAAATTTTTCCCATTCGGATTCAAAATTCAGGCAATATTAGGAAGTATCTCCAGTTAAAAATTATTTTTGGAGCTAATCAAATTTATTTGTATCGGTTCCACGCATTGAATGGTTTTTAGATTGTTTTTTTTTAATAAATGAAAAAATATTAATCCATGCGAAAAAGCGGCAACATCGTCGGTAGTGTTTTTTTTTTTATCAGGAGCTGGTACCACTAGCTCGAGGGAGCTCCAATCACAACGCTTCATCGCTCTCTCAAGAGACGTTTAAATTGACCGCGCTACCCCCACCCGATCGGTACTTGAGACGTTGCTACTCGTTTGGGCTGCGTGCGCAGACATTTCATTTTTCAGTACTTTTTTCGCTATTATTAATAAACAATGCTCCTAGGCGACAATCTTTTTTACTCAAAAAATCATTGATCACATGTTCTAAATGTGTCTAAAGTTTCATGACTTTGGCTGCTTTTTTTCCTTGGGCTTTGCAGTTTTTTTTGTGATTTCCATAAGATCACGGGTTAAATGACCACTTTTTTAAAAATTCATGATAAATTAACCAGGTTCCCCAACAGTCTGAAACTTTGCACACGCCTTTTCCATCATTTAAAGAATACGTAAAAAATAAAAGAGAAAAATGGCTGCTTTTTTTCTAACCCTCCGGGCTCGCCTGATTATCCTTAAACCATTGAAAATAGTTTACTTCTCTCAAGTAAATATGGTCTACATATTAGAAAATTTTTCTCTCAGTGTAGTTAAAAAAAATTGCATTCACCGTCCACGCAAGAAATGTCACTTCCAACGCTACTCCTTCGTTATTTGAAACTCCCATATGCATTTTGCTGCCGAAAAATGTTCATTTTCATCACGCTGTGACGAAAAGTGAACTTTTCGGCACGCTCCGCGTGCCTAAAAGTCCAATTCCCGCCCGTCCAATTCCCGCCAATTCTCGCCTTCGGCTCGTGATATAAACCTCCCACTCGCCAAAAAACACTTTTTTGCACTCGTTGCGAAATATACTATTAATGTGAAACATGAAATAATAGTCTTTTGTTTCGGCTATCTAATAATCACTGACAAGAAATGAACCCTTAAATTAACCAATAATATGACAGCAATCTTGTAACTTGTAAAGGGACAAAATATTTCGTGATAAATTTTCCTCTACATGAGATATTTTCATTCTGAAAAGGCACAGTCTCATGCGAATTATTTGCCTCTTGAGACAAATCTTTCGTTGTTGTCGAAAGCAAAGCAATTATTCATGTTTGAGTTTCAAATTCGAACCAAACGAATTCTTTTTTTCCAATTTTCAACTAGAGATTTTGTTGGCCCCAACAAGACTTGTTTGAGAACGCGTTTGTTTTTCTCTTAATGTAGGGGAGGGTGGGGCAAAACGGCCCCCCTTCAATTGTCAATAACTTGTGAATGACATTGTGAAAATTCCCAGTTTCAACTTCGTTTTGAAGGTAATTTTTCATTCTTCAAAACGAGCTTTAACTCATCCCAATCGGATTATTGAATCGGAAAATATTGACGATTGAAGGGGGGCCGTTTTGCCCCATCCTCCCCTAGTTTTTAATGAACTTGTGGCTTCGTTTGTCCATGGGAAAATGTATACACTGAGGGAAAACAATGTACTAGGATCTAATGCATTTTTTCCATGATTTTTTTCTCGATTGGATGCCGAAAGGCCTTAACCCTAGGTTGGTCACCTGATGAGGGAAACGCCAGATTGCGTCGTTTTTCTTTAATCGTCATTGACTGGTTCACCAGAACCATTAAACAAAAATGGCTTTTTCAATTGAATTATCTTAAAAATTATAGTTGTTTTAAAACATCATTTCCGAAATTCCTCAAGAAAACAAATTATTTACAACAGATTTGTTTTTTATTTACGTAATGACCTACAGTGGGTTATTTGCAAACTATTCGCATTACTACGTATGTGCATAGATTTAGCTTCTAGTTTTGGCTTATCTGGGTTCTTGGCTACATTCATCATAGTTGATTTTAAATTTTATTTTACGTTTTTTTGAAAACTGGTTTATACTTCGTAAAGGCTCAAGGTCTCTAGCCACCAGAAATGCGGCAATGGTAAATTTTCAACAGATAAATTATTTTTTCCATGTTAAGGAGATTGTTAACAATTGAATCATGGTTTTTAGTACTTGAAAGCGTCGCGTATATTCTGCGAGAAATGCTCTGTGGAATCGCTTTTAAAAACGAGTCTACAATAAACGCGCGTCAGTCGTTTACGTCACGTTGCTAAGATAATTAATATATCTATATTTATTGCAATGCGAAGCTAATGGAAGACGTACGTCGATTGTAGACTCTACCTAAATAAAATGAAACTGCTCGTTACACGACGTTGCCGGGAACTCGGTAAACGCGCCCGGGCAGTGTAGAGTGAATTTGGCATCACTAAAGCCTACTCGCAGGGTCGCGTATCGTGACCAAACTAGGGTGAAAAGACTAAAGGATTTTGAGATTCTTGAGAGTAAATGTTAAGAATGACCTCCTCACCTCCGATCTTTTTCAAATTTAGACCATGTGTTTAGGACCCTAAAACTAGGCCCCACACATATTTTCAAGTGTCGGAAACGATTCCAAAGGGTTGGTAAATCCATGTTTATCGCACTGTAGAATAAACACGACTGACCACACTCTCGTCAGGTGCCCGTGTTAATCCCCCGAATAATCGCGACAGTGCCTAAAATGTAAACAATACGGCACGTGTACTGTACTCGGCAGCACAACACGGTAACACGACATTCTTACGCGCTAGACACGATGGCATTCTTAAACAATTCACCACACCTCAGGAATGCATTTCCGACCCTTGATTTTTCGAGATTCGTAATCCGCATACCTAATTTAATCAATTTATCATTTTTAAAATCGATTTTCGTCTGAGGAGGCTTTTCCCAACATTTACCCGTGGTTGGTCCCGGGTAATGCAAAGAGCGGTGAGATCGCGTGGCTCAATTTCAACCCTTTGGAATCGTTTCCGACACTTGAAAATATGTGTGGGGCCTAGTTTTAGGGTCCTAAATACATGGTCTAAATTTGAAAAAGATCGGAGGTGAGGAGGTCTTTCCTAACATTTACCAATTTTTTAATCCGTTCGCTCGGCAATTCAATTAATCTGTTGTTCATATCATCGTTCCGTACTTGGAATTTCTTAAAATATTTTTCAAATTCAAAATTCGAACTTAAAATTACAATTTGACTTCTGCTCCTTCATTTTTTGTGAATTGAAAATTCATATAAATAATTACATAAACATTCTAATTCTTATTCTTTGCTGTCATGAAATGTTAAGTTACAGCCTTTTATTCTTAATACAACTTTTTAATGTAAATATTGTGCGGTTGAAAATTCATGTAACTTGAGAGTTTTTATCTTCATGCTATTAAAAAGTGTTGATTTCTACTGAATTTTCAGTGAAATTTGAAATGCCATAACTTTTCCCTCTCAAACTGAAATCAATGTTTCTCCTCTAAAAATTGCTACTAAACTGAGCATGAAATTTTATTTACTTTTTTTCAACAGTTTAATTGCCATTTACCCATAACTATTAGAGAACATTTAAAAAATCTTGAAAGTGGAAAATAGAAAGTCAACTTACCGAAGTAGCCTACGACCATGATTATTTTTTATGTAAACAATTTAATAGCTTCCATTTTTTCACTCTCGAAGTGAAAAATTGATGATCATTGTAATAGTATTTTTTCCTGAATTTTTATGAATTTTTCCGCTTCCGGAATTTCACTGAACATTAATTTCATGCCAAAGAAATTTAATGTCTTCTTCGTAATCGTTCTCGTTGCAAAAAGCAATGCGAATGATGAAAATGGTATGTTCCAATTTATTAGTTGTTAATTCTTCATATTGCAATGAATTACTCATCTGCTAATTGCTATGATCACGGAGTAATATTTTAATCATAAAATTATTTTCTCGAACGTAATTCAGAGAGTAAATTTCTGAAATTCAATGATTGTTGATACTCTAGTAAAAGTGGGTGTCAATACTTATAAATTTTTCTAATTAGCTCATTCGGTATTTCACTTAATTTGTGAGTCATATGATCAATACAATTCTAATATCAACACCTCATATATTCAGCACAAAATAAATAATCAAAAGTTAAAATAAATTCATGATAATGATGCAGATCAAATGACATAAATATGATCATTCTAATTCTCAGCTATTACGAAATGAGTCACAGATTTTTTTTTCACATATAAATTTTGAATTTGGATACTGTTGTTTTTTTTCTTTTGTCTTGCTTATATTTTACTATTGGGTAATACTTGAGAGTGGATTATATGCCGAGGACACTGGACACTACTGTATTGAAGTTGGATATTATTTTTATCTATTCAATGAAAAATAAATTTAACTATTAATTCTGATAATCTTTGTTTGAAGAAAACGTCAGTAAATGCAACCTTTAAAAAGTTGAAAAAATGATTAAGACAATCATAATTTATTTATCAATAAAAAATACAGGGCAATTCTGAACAGAGTAATTATTTTTCAAATGAGAATTCTAGTAACTTGAATTGAAAAATGTATTGAATTCCATGTAATTGTCATGAAATGTGAACTTCATTGCTTGCTCTTTCAAACTGAATTAAATATCTTGTTGCCTGAAATTTACTACTAAAAGATCCATGGAATATCATTTTTTCTTCAACAGTTTAATTACCTTATTCAATAATACTTCATTTTTGACTCTAGAAATCATTTTTTCCCTAAATCCCGAAAATTTCAACAAAAATCAATTTAATGCAAAAAAAATGATGTCTTTAGAAGTTTAGAGCATTTCCATATTCATTCCTGCAAAGGGAATGTTGAAAAAGGCAATTATTCGCGGAATGACTTTATTTGCGAACTTTTACTGGCCAATTCAATGAAGGAGTTAGATAATAAAAATTCTTCAAATAAAAAAAATTTAGACTTTTTTATGTCATGTAGAAAATTCATTACCCTTGATTTTGTAAAATAAATATTGATTTCATTTAACAAACCCTTGAACTAAAATTGAATGAAAAAATGGAACACGAATATTTTAATAGTTACAACTTAGAATTAGGTCTGAATGATTTGGAAGAATATAAGATTCATTTCGTTTATTCCACGATTGACATTCAAGTTTATTTAATTACGAAATATTTCAACCATCTTGTCAATTTTTAAAACTCATCACTAACGAATAATTTTCCATTTCATTCAACATAAATATATCTGTGTGGAAAATATGCACTGATTTCCCATTCCATTTATCATAAACAAAAACGTGTGCAAAATCTATGCCCTGATTTTCTATTCCAGTCATAACAAACAATTCCGTGTGTAAAAAATATGCACTGATTGTATGTATTTCATGTATTCCTTATTTGAGGTTAGAAATCCTTTTTTAATTCACATGAATTTTTTCCAAAAATAAGATAAGGATTCTGATGTCCTAACATCAACTTGAAGACCATCGATAATTTTTCACAATTCCGGGAGAAGGAAATTTCTTTCAGAACTTACTACTTTCCTCTATTCTTTTACAGAAATTCGAAAATTTTTTCAAATTGGAGTATGAAAAAATCAATAAATTTCTCTATTTTTTTCACAATTTTCATTTGATATTTCCATACTATTTTCAATTTGCGATACTCCAACTTTGTTTATGATACCTTTTTTCGGTAAATTTACAATATTTCCTTTAATAACCAATACATTAATGTGTACATTGACTGAGAATGAGAACTAAAAAATATTTTTACGAATTATTTGCTCGTTTCTTATTTCAGGCTAGAAATGCTGAATAGTTCAACTGTTTGTTTACTCTCATTGAATTAATAACCAAACAATATAAGTTATTCGAGTTTTTACGATGATCAAGTTTGAAAAAAATTTTGTTAATCTAAACAATTTTTCCAATTTTAAACAGATCTTTCCACTAAATACGGGAATTTATACAGTCTTCTACATCTTGTAACGTTACAGGATATTGTTGGATAGAATTTTGGAGTAGGTAGGAGGGAAACCAAATGTTTGATTGTGACAATGTTATTCTCAACACTGCATCAATATTCATACCGTATATGAATACGTACACTGAGAAAAAAAATGTCTAAGAAATAGAAATTCTATGATTGATCCAAATCGTTCATCGATCGAATAGTCGCAAAAGAAAATGCTATTGTAACACACAAATATCGATTCAATTTTAATGTTTTCGATTGAAAAAGAATGAGATCAGTTATTTAAACTTATTTTTTTGTTACTATTTACTTTTCAGTACATACAAATCAATGTCTGTATTATCAGATATCTTCTTCGAATAAAGTATGTAATTATCCAATTTATCAGCGTCACGATATCCAGCAAAAGAATATCTGTTCGATTGAAAGCAGAATTCATAGATGCAATAAAATATTCATTTGGTCTATGAGGAACATATTGTTGGATACTCATTGATGCGAGACTTTCGCGGTGAGCAGTTTCTTGTTTACGACAAACGCAATTCTTCATCATTTGAACGGATTATTTTTCCATTGCAATTGTGAAAAAAAATTATTTGCGCCAAATCCGAAGCGTTTGAACTAAACCAAAACTGCATTGTATGAAATCGATTTTGTCCCAGAAACATGTATTTTCTAAATTCGATAGAATAAACAAAATATACTATACTATAACAAAATCGATTTCATACAATCCAATTTTGGTTTAGTTCAAATCGATATTTGTGTCTTACAATAGCATTTTCTTTTGCGACTATTCAATCGATCAACGATTTGGATCAATCATAGAATTTCTATTTCTTAGAAATTTTTTTTCTCAGTGTATATCACAAGCACAGAAAATATGTTCACGATATATATTTATATATAACAGACAAGCGTATCTACATAACGAACTGATAGAACTTATGCTTATCTGTTATTAAAGTGTCAATATATTTTATTTCATCCAAGCATACATAGAAATATCTATCACATATATATAATAAGTAAATGAACCCTTTACACGACATACATTTCCTCATAGTTTTCACGTTCATAATATGTTTAATGCGTGACATATGTATGTTTCATATAATTGGACCCCTTATTAAGCATAAAATTCATCTCCATAAAGGTTCTTTTATGGCGGAAGAGTGGAGAAGAGAGGGGAGTCAATGAAGTTTGGTTTAGTTTTCAATGGATATATTGAGGTGTAAGGGAGTCGATTGTATTTTCGTGACCTTTCCTATATAGAGAGAGGCTAGAAAAGGTTCTTATCAAGTCTTCATCGTCTCCGGTGGATTTCAAATCTCTCAATAGAACTGCTCACGGAGAAAATCTTCTATTGAACAATGGACAGAACCTAAGGAAAAATTTATAACCCTGATGAGAAATTCAAGTAGTGAATTCAAGTCGTCGTGCAGGAGAAAATTCAAGAGGACATCCGAGATAGGAACTACTTCCAGAATTCTATTGGGAATTGTTTTTTTTTGCAGCGTATATTTCGAATAGAACGATTTAATTGGGAATAGCTGATATAGGGACAATCACTTTTCATTTTTTATCCTCCACCTTATTTTACGCTTTTGTTTTCTCCGTTTCTATACTTCTCTTAGTCGTAATGGAAAACATATTCGCCCTGCATTCATGACATCACTAAACTGAATTTACCTTTTATCTCCAGGCGTAAAATACGCAGGAGAAACTAATATGATTTATACCATCATGGACCTAGTTTCTGCCTCACAAGGAGTTGAGATCGATATGAGACTCGATGAATATTATTCTTCATTGAAAATTCGAGATGTGGCAAAGCCAATTACGTAGTTTCATTATTCTTCCATTCTTCCAGCATTTTATTTGCTAAATGGGAAAGCCAATTAAAATAAAGCTTTGAATAACAATCGCCTCAGGTCCGATATTCTGCCTTGCTCAGAGGCATCAGTTGCAGTTTCTGCCAGCCACATGAACCCATTTTCTACCACTTTTCTCGCTTCCCATGTAGAATCAATAAATAGAAGATAACAGGCTAGTTTATTTGGAGTTTATTGAAAATACAATCAACCAGAATAATGTGAAACAATAATATTTGTACTCGGGTGTACGGCCGAGCCAGGAATGTGTCCGCCTACAAAGCCAGAGGTCCTAGGTTCGGAACCTGGCACCGGCGAATTATTTCTAGATTATTTGATTTAGTCAAATAATATAAGCACACCATTAAGGAATTTCGTGCGAAAAATATAAATAATGGCATTTAGTTGGAATTTATATAGAATGTTTATAATCACAATTGAATTATCTATGATTTTTCCTGGAATTTTTTCAGATTTCCTTTTCAAGTTATTAACGATTGAAGTCGCTTCTTATACATAGGCTCTTATGGAGATTTTTCCGTTTAGTACGAACCTGTGTTACTATCTGAGCCGATAATATAGTTTCATGCTAAACAGCAAAATCTCCATAAGAGCCCATCTATAAGCAGCGACTTTAGGAAATCCGAAAAAATTCTAGGAAAATTCATAGCTAATGCAAATGTGATTATAAACATTCTACATAAATTCCACATGAATCTCATTATTTACATTTTTCGTACCAAACACCTTAAGGATTTTTGAAATAAAACGTTAAAATACCGAGAGAAAATAGAATTAAGCATGTTCGAATCATGTACATACGACCCACAGTTTCACGTGCCTCGAGAACCTAACTGACTACAGTTGATTCTCACCATCATATGTGATTGCATTCTGATCATTAACTTGAAATACTGCCATAACATCATAACCTACAAGTTACAGAGGAAATAGTCATGAGCTCTAACGACAAGAAAGAGTCGAGAGAGCGTCGTTAATAACCTAGCTGTTGATGTCACGTTAAACCCCAACGACCAAAACAAACAAACAATAATATTTGTCTACACGATAGATGAGAATATATTCAAGCAAAAAGAGAATACATAAATTTTAAGATTAATAAACGGAGTAATACTCATTTTTGATTTTTTCCCCTATTGGATGGAAATTGGAGAAAAAATAAAAGATTTCGTATTCAAGTCAGGTGATGTATTCTCATGTTTGCAATGTAGTAGGTTGTAACCCGATAGTAGTTCGGTTATATAAATAATAGGAACTCTGAGAGCCAGAACTGTTGTATCATCAAATATAGAGGGATATAGAGTTACTGCACTTCGTTTTTTTTAATCAAATAATTGTCGTTTAACTCTCTTTTTAGGTTTTATTCTAAAGTTCAGTTCATTTTCGATAAATGAGTATATTTCTTTCATCCATCCCGTACTCACGTATTGGAAATATCGGGAAAATACCAAATGTCAGATCTTAAGGATAATCGGGCGAGCCCGGAGGGTTGAAAAAAAGCAGCCATTTTTTTATTTTTTTTTTTACGTATTCTTTAAATGATGGAAAAGGCGTGTGCAAAGTTTCAGACTGCTGAGGAGCATGGTTAATTTATTATGAATTTTTGAAAAAACGGTCATTAAACCCGTGATCTTATGGAAAGCACAAAAAAACTGCAAATCCCAAGGAAAAAATGCAGCCAAAGTCGTGAAACTTTAGACACATTTAGAACATGTGATCAATGATTTTTCAGTAAAAAAGATTGTCGCCTAGGAGCATTGTTTATTAATAATAGCGAAAAAAGTACTGAAAAATGAAATTTCTGCGCACGCAGCCCAAACGAGCAGCAACGTCCCAACCCAAGTAGCAAACCTTGCGAAAGATATCTGAAAGTATACCAAAAGGGCTGACTAATGTCCGTCCAAAAGGTATCTTGCAGTCATACGATAACTTTTAGTCAACTTCTGGGTAACTTCTAGACACAAGTTACCTTTTTGGACAGACATTAGACAACCTTTTTGGTATACTTGCAGATACCCTCCAGAACTGTGCTACTTGGGAAGTACCGATCGGGATGGGGATAGCGCGGTCAATTTAAACGTCTCTTGAGAGAGAGAGTGATGAAGCGTTGTGATTGGAGCTCGCTCGAGCCAATGGTACCAGCTCCTGGTGAAAAAAAAAACTACCGACGATGTTGCCACTTTTTGGCATGGATTAATATTTTCTCATTTATTAAAAAATCAATCTGAAGACCATTCAATGCGTAGAACAGATCCAAATAAATTTGATTAGGCTCCAAAAATAATTTTTAACTGGAGATACTCCCTAATATTGCCTGAATTTTGAATCCGAATGGGAAAAAATTTTTTGTTCAGCGATTGGTTTCCTGCAGGAAAATAATAGAAACCCCTCCGCCTCACCTCCTACATTTCCTCGCCCGATTATCCTTAATGATCGGACGAAAAATCACTCGATAAATTTTACGTAGGGGAGTTAGTACTTTTTGTAATTTGATTTTCCTTACATCCACTGGAAATAAATAGATAATTTTTCAACACTAGAGAGAAGAGAAACCGTGTATTACTTCGTATTAACCTTCACGGAATAAGAAAAATAGCATTGATATTTTGGCAAAGGGGTGAATTGTAGTAGAGAGTGGTTCATAGCAGAAACTAGTTCATGGAACTCCATGGCGGAAGGCTTAAGGCTTTCCGTATTCCTATAGAAAATCATTGAATGGATTTTATAAGTTTTTTTTCGTGGACCCTCCAATGAGAAACGGACGAAGACTATAATCGAGAAAACTCGGACAATTCATCTCCAGTAGAGTCTGGTATATGTAACACAGATAACAACTGACAACTGATCGTGACATAGATAAATGTTCATATAAAAGTGAGCAGAATCGGAGGACAAATTGATGAGCCATCGGCGATCAATAATTCACGTAGGGGAGGGTAGGACAAAACGGACCACTGACAGAGAATTGATAATTTTTTTGTTTTTTTTTCATTCAAATCAGGAACACTGAATGTGTTGACTTAAAAGTAAGTTTCTTGAATCGTAACCGCCATAGGGGTTTTATAGACAATGCGTGTCGTTGAACCGCAATGTAATCAGATTTGCTAATCACCTCAAACCACAAATGACTTCGAATTTGCTCCATTCGGAAGCAAAAACAAAAATTATCAATTTTCTGTCAGTGGTCCGTTTTGCCCTACCCTCCCCTAGGAAATTCAACTGGTTAGAATTCCATTACGAATTGGATTTTTATGTGCTGACTTCTGTCGAGAATAGTTGATAGAAAATCGCAATAGATTTTCATTTCTCCACACAACTTGCTCTGTCAAAATTCTTCCTATAGTTTTTTTTTCTGTTGAAAGAAAGTGGAATTCTGTGGACAGTCTTGAGGTAATTTTCGGAAGAGTGGCATCGAATTCGATTCACAGGAACAATTTTAAATTAGTTTAGAATTCTCGATTATATTCTCATGAATTCTCTTAAGAGACAAATTAATAATTATTGTCAACGAATAATTGACTTGAAATTTTTAGTTTCCAATGATTTTATCATACACGGAGAGAAAAGTTGGATAAAAACTACCCAGAAAATCGTGACAAATTTTACTGTACGTAAGATAATTATGGAGCGTAATGTAATTCAATGAAAAAATACATGTAGGTGGAGGATATTTTACGATTCGTATGGTAAAAAAATACATCTATGGAGGCAAAAATTATACTCCTGCGCAGTAAAATTTCACCCACACCGGGAGTTTTTCTTGCACCCATCTGAAGGTTATGGGGACAAATGGAAGTGAAATCCCGAACGCGTTCGGTACAATAATTTTTTTTTCGTGAGAAGACCCGGTAAACCGCGATTCTAACCTCACTTCGCTCGGTTTGATCGCGGTTTACGGGCCTTCTGACGAAAAATTGCATTCATCACACGGTCCAAAACTATTTTCTGACGAATGTGATTATAGGCCTCGCCTTCGGCTCGGCCTACAAAGCCACATTCGTCAGAAAATACTTTGTGGACTTTGTGATGAAAATAACTATTTTGTACTGCTTCGCACGATTTCTCATCTGGGAATTGGTATTGCATACTTCCCAAACTCGAAAACTTGAAAATCACTACAACAAAATCTTGTCCCGGGCTGCTGCGATGGGTTTTTTTACTCGTCTGGTTGGCCAGTCCTCGCCTTCGGCTCGGTCACCAACGCCACACGAGTAAAAAAACCCCTCGCAGAAGCTCGAAAAATTCACTATTCGTCTCGCACTTTTTTCCCGATACACGGTGAAAAAGTACTGAAAATTGAGTTCGCTCCACGACTGCTTAACTTGTTCGGTAATGTTTCTTCAACTTTTTTCTCCGTGTATTGTGTCTTTTTCCATAACGAAATATCCTGCAGTTTCAGTGCAAATATCAATTGTGGAAGTTTTCCGAGATGTGTACCAACATTTAAAATATCGACAATCCAGTCCATTGACATGCATTTTGCACAATTCTCTTCTTGCATTCGTAGGAACTTGGAAACTTGTACAGAAACCTCAGGCTCGAAACAAGCCATATCAAGGAACTCATTTTCCTCAACGTTTCTATCCTCCTGGGAGTTTCCACGACAAGTAAAAATAGTATATTTCGATTTCGATTGACGAGTGAGGCGGAATTTCCACGGATGTGAAGTTGGCGGCCCGAGGCAAAGCCGAGGACTGCCAATCACAAGAGCTGAAAATTCCTGTCTCACATGTGTCGAACAATATTTTTTGACAGTGATATTACGTTCAGCGAGTGCCCAAACTGTGCCTTTTTCGCTTACAAGTAAACGAAAAGGCACTTTTGGCAAGAGGTGAACGTAGCAGCAGTGTCAAAATATTATATTTCGATATGAGTGAGATGGAATTTTCACGAGTATGAAGTTGGCGGCCCGAGGCGAAACCGAGGGCTGTCAATCACGTGAGCTAAAAATTCCCGTCTCACACGTATCGAACAATATATTCTAACAGTGATGTTACGTTCAGCGAGTCTCCGAACTGTGCCCTTTTCGTTTACAACTAAACAAAAAGACGCTTTTCGGCACAACGTGAACGTAGCAGCAGTATCAAAAAGTTCATTACTTCCCAAGATTTTTCGTTCCAGATAAAAGCGAAGAGGTTTCTTTTCTACGTGTAACGAAGAATAGATTACTTCACAATTTTCCACTGGTATATTGGTTTTTAGCTGGGGTTGTCTCTACAGTACCAGAAGATTAAAAATAAACATTATCTTTTACAGAGTGTGGTGTGAGGCCTTTAATACGCGCAGGTAGGATTGTCGGTGGGAAGGGCGCGACCTTTGGCGAATGGCCATGGCAGGTACTCGTCAGAGAATCCTCCTGGCTCGGGTTGATGACTAAGAACAAATGCGGTGGTGTACTCATTACGGATAAATACGTCATCACAGCTGCCCATTGTCAACCCGGGTATGTTGATGCATTAAGTATTCAAAGAGGAGAATGCACTTCTATTCATAGAAAAAATTGTGAATAATATAGTGAATAATATCTGGGAGTCTATTCTTGAGTCAGGATCGTACGTTTGAGCGCAAGCGAGTCTCATGTGACCCATAAGCGTACCACGGGTCGCATACGACTCGCTTGCGCTCGGACGTACGATCCTCACTCGAGAATAGACAGTGTGTGAATAATTACACACTGTTAAAAAAAATTGCAAATTCATGGACAGTTGAAACAGTACTAAAATTTCAAATTTTTCAACAACAGGATGACGAGAATTTCCCGACTCATAAATTTTCAGTCAGAATGTAAAGATTCAGTAGTGAAATATGCTGAATTTTCAATCAATTGAAAATTGAAGAATATGTTTACCTGAATTTTCGTGATTTCTATTAATTTTCATGACTTCGTTAATTTTTCGATAAGAATATGAATTTTTAATGATGCAATCCCTTGAAATTACAATTGAACTATAATGTAATGAAGAATTCCAAGAAGTCTCACGCGGAAGAAATTTTCAGTAGTAATACCACTAGTGCTTAAAAATTATCGGATATTTTCCGATAGCTTCGTTACCTAGGAACGATTGTGTCAAATTTTGCAAGTTTAAAATCCCGAGTGTGAAGCACGAGTGGTATTTGACGGATTATTTTTCCACTCGGATTTCGGCCAAGCAGAGTGCAGTGAACAGCATCCAGATACATTTACACAGCCATACATTTACAACCCACTGTTTTGTTTATCTGTCACACCGAATATTAAACGAAATTTTTTAGAAATTTCCGAAATAAAACTCCTTGACAGCCTCAAATACTGCGCTCTGATTGGCTGAAATCCGAGTGAGAAAAATAATCATAGAAAAACCCACCAAATTCACTAGAAAATTCTATTAAATTTCCGTTGAACTTCTATTGAATATTCTATTCAAGAATTCCACAGCTTTTCTGGGCGTTTTTAAAATAGAACATGTTCAAGAGGAACTATTTTATTCTAACAATCCATAGAATTTGATCTTTCTATACAACTCTTTCTATAGTAATTTCTTGACTTGAATTTTCTAAGTTTTCCTCATTCCATTTTGTCTTTTCTCTTATAATGAAAATCAACCCAAAAAAATTGAACCGCGAAATATCTGTAGAAAATATCTAATCCATAGAATAAGTTGTAAAGAAAAATCAGACTCTATTTTCTATTGAACAAAAGCCTCAGAAAAGCTACAGTATTTTTTAACAAAATAATACACTGTTAGAAATTTTTTGAAATTTCAAGTTTTAAATAGAATTAACGGAAATTCATGAGTTTTCAGTGGAAGTGAGATGGAAATTTCACAACTTGATTGAATTTTCAATTTTTCTCCGAATTTTCTTGATTTTTCTGAATTTTCACAGAATAATTTAACTGAAAAATCAAGTATTTTATTGATTTCCAGCTCATTTGAACAGAAAATCAATGCAACATATTTAATTTTTCAATGACAAGATTTCCTGAAATTTCAATGGAACTTGGACACGACAAAAATTTCCGAAATTTGGCACGGAAAATTCAGACAAAATTTTTTAACAGTATAGATGAAAAACTAATAGAATTTTCAATACGAGCTCAATCCGATAGAATCTTGCAACCGAACCAGCTAGGTGTTCCCATGAAATGTTCGCCAAAAATTTTGAACGATTCAGATAACTCAATTCAAGTTGTTGATTTTACAACTTTCGCAAGATGCTCAAACTTTCTTTTTGTTACTCCAACAGGTTCTTAGCTTCCTTGGTAGCCGTCTTCGGTGAATTCGATATTTCCGGTGAATTAGAGCCACGAAGAAGTGTTACGAGAAATGTACGCCGAGTGATCGTTAACCGTAAATATAACCCGGTGAACTTTGAAAACGACTTGGCGCTATTAGAACTGGAATCACCAGTTCAATTTGATGCACACATTGTGCCTATTTGTATGCCAGAGGATAATGCTGACTTTACAGGACAAATGGCCACTGTAACCGGCTGGGGACGCGTCAAATACAGTGAGTATGAACTTCACGTGATTAATCACAATTCATTAATCAAATATGTTAAACACATCTGCATTAATCTGAATGCTTTAGCATGAGCGAACATGTAGCCAATATTTTCACCGGAAATTTCACAGCACTCTCCGAAAATATTCTCTCCATTTTATCACACCATTCATTCCTCCATTTCCTGTTTTCTAAATGAAGATAAAACAAGGTTTTGTGCATAAATTTTCACCAAATCAATAGAGCCGATTTTACGGTTCATTTTGCCCTCAATTCCCGTACTTTCTCCGTAAAAATTTCAATCCCATATATTATGTCCTGTTGTTTTGCGAATACACGAAATACTCGTAAAATGATATTTATGAAACTCATTGGGAGACGGAAACATTAATTCAGCCAAGCTTAGAAAATTCCTCTATCGCATGTTGCACTCAACCTTAAAACTCAAACGTGAATTTCTTCAGACGGTGGTGTACCATCTCTCCTGCAAGAGGTACAAGTGCCCGTGATGGAGAATTCCGTTTGTCAGGAGTTATTCACCACAGCTGGACATAATAAAAAAATCATCGAGAGTTTCCTATGTGCGGGCTATGCCACGGGAGAGAAAGATTCCTGCGAGGTAAAGCATCTGTTCACAACCTCCCAATTTAATTCCACAGTACAATTAATTCGTAATCTTCATGAATTTCTGTCATTATAGGGTGACAGCGGTGGACCCCTGATGATGGAGAGACCCGACGGCAGGTGGCAACTCGTTGGCACTGTTTCACACGGAATTAAATGTGCAGCACCTTTTCTACCTGGTGTCTACATGAGAACGACGTACTTCAAACCCTGGCTCCACAGCATCACTGGAGTGTGAAGACACACGTTATGACGGAAAACCAATGATAAACGAGTTATTGGAGAATTGAAATGGAGGACTGAGAGCTTCGTGTCTTCCCTCATCTAGCTCTGTATAAATTGTACAAAGGAGACAATGATGTTTATCTAAATTATTTATGAACACAGAGAAAATTGAATGTTTCATTTTCAGGAACATGTCACCGATTTTTTGGGAATTATTGGTGATACTGGACACTTACTAGAATAATCCTGATCACAAGTGGTTTCAATCACTGGAATTGGGTGATAGAGTCTTAAAAATTAAGGATTAATCCCTGAAAATCAAAACTTTTCTTTTCTCGGTGAAGGAATATTCCTTAAATAACTGGACCAATATTCTACTGTAATGATCTTTTGCAGTCAAGTAGTAAAATGAGATGAGTCAATTATTAGATGAACAAAATAATTGTTGACCTCTAGATTAAATCGGCCATAGCATCTGTTTGAAACCCCTCAGTCTAATAGGAATCTTGCATGAAACTCAATTCTTTCTAATTCCCCGATTCACACATTCCTCGTAACATATGGATAGCTAAACAGCGAAAATTATGGAGAAATATTGGCTAGATGTCGTATGATAATTAATTGAGAATCAGTCATTTTTGAGGCCAATTTTTCGGTCATGACATCACGAAGACGGTCAGGTAACGCTTCATGGGACGAAAAAAAAGAGTGGGCAGTTGTCCTCCATTGGCCGAAGCGCACCTCAAGATTGGGTTAGGTGGGATCGAGCCATTCTGTGATTGGTCCAACGCTCGACCGTCCGGGTGACGTCATTAGCAATTTCAAAGCATTGGAAATCTTCAACTTTTAACAATTAATTGCTAATTAATGAGCAATATTTCAAACTTTTGGGAATGAAAAATGAATTATTCAGGTCCCAACTTGAGATTAGAAAAGTGAAAAAAATTCATGCAAGCTCCCTACTGTTGTCCGACTTTCCCGATCAACAACAAAAAATAGTGAATAACCATCCGAGGAAAATGCCGCGGCGCATCGTTTTTATTTAATTGCCATTGACTGGCAACCGGAACAATTGCAAAAATGATTGACTTTTGCAATTTAGAATTTAGAGTATTGCGGCCGGTCAATTTCTTGCCCAGAGTCACCTAAATTCAGAAAGATAACAAATCATTTCCGACAGAAGAATTATTTTTTCCCATGTTAACCCCTCAAGGACAGCGCCCTTTTGACACAAACCTCGCTAACCTCATTAACTTCCTAACAGTCCAAACATGATATATAGTAGGAATAATCAGAGTCAAGCGATTAGTCTTCACAACAGACTTCGTAGAAGTTGGTAAAGTCCTATATTTTCGGAAATATTGAACTTTGAAAAGAGACATACATTTACGAGTGGGCCCATATGTGGTATGGACGTCAGGTTTGAGAGGTATATCCCTAGGACACAGGTTTTTCTGACGATTATCCTCATGTTTTTCATAGATAATGTTTATATTATTCTCCAGCTATTGAAAAAAAATCCAAGCAGCTGTACTACACAGTTTAAGAGGTAATGAATAATGAAATGCGGGCTTCTAGCACGCGAGGCATGGGCCAAACGGGGGTTATATGGGTCCCCCCGAACTTAATCTTTCCATTTTATTAGAAAACGGTTGTTACGATATTCGTAAAAAATGACTTTCTGGCAGAATGATAAATTCCGAATATGGTGAATTTTTTTGTGAAATTTTATAGTAGATAGTTTCTGCGATATTCAATATTAAAAAATGGGAATTTCGTGAGATGGCTGTTCAATCTAACAATTGGGAGACAGCGATAGTAATTTCTTACTTCATTCACACAATTATTGTTGCCTTCATCAACAACATATGAGGTTGGAAAAACTTAATAACTTATGAGAATACAATAAATTAATTCGTTTAGAATTTTTTCCGGAAATCCGTAGGGATTAACTTTTGGGTGGTATTGTCTTGGGATATGCCTTAAGGGGTCTCCGCAGTAATTTTCGCCACAAAACAACAATGTGCTAACGAATTGAATATGTCATATAATAATCAAGAATGCGAAGAGGAAAATTGAAGAAAAATCTCTGAGTAATTTTATCGTTTCGTTCGTTTTTAATTAATCATTCAAATTTTCACTTATACACGGGCTTTATGAACGCTATTATGTCCCTTACCCCTCACCCTGTTGACAATGTTCTAGTGAACAGAGGAAGCTATATCTATATTAAACTCTCAAAAATACGGGCATAAAGTCTCATCGTGTTTTGCTGTTAACTTGTTGAATAAATTAACAACAAAAATAATTGGTGTGATGTCTGTCACTATCCAACGTACGCCATGTTTGATGTTTCGTCTCTCTTGAAAATAACCTCACCAACTTAATCACTTTACGCTCCACTCACCCGCGCGCCCATCGCCGTTTTGCCCTACTGAGGAGACCTCTTAAATGCCCATTACGCGATATTGCCAGAAACTCGCTAAACGCGGCCGGGCGGCGTAGAGTGAGTTCGGCAACGCTGGAGCCGAAATAATACGGCGGCGCATCCCCGCGGAGGTGACCGAAGTCGCAGGGTCGCGTATGGTGACCAGACTATAGGATTTAAAAAATACCGCCGAAACACAAGAAATATAACATAATGGTCTCAACAAATTCGAAGTGAACATTCTACTCTTAAGAATGAAAAACATCCCTAATAACCAGAAAATGTCGAGGAAATGGTACATTTCAGGACGAGTGCCATGGGGTTTTCTATTCGCGTGGAGTTGCGATCCGAACCAAAGGCGAGGACTGGCCAACAAGGCGAGTAAAAAATACCCATGGCACTAGTCGTGAACGATATTTTTCTATAGTGATTTTCACTTTTACGAGTTTGGGGTAATACCAATCCCCGGCCGAGGAAAAGTGAAGAGCATTACGGAAAACAAATTTAACAACTTGAAATGAATTTGAAAAAACCGCTGAAAATTAATTTGTACTCTTATAAACTCATCGTAAATCATAAAAAAATGATTGGACATGAAAGATATTTCGTTCTACCACTTGACTGCCAACTGCCTTTAATTCATTGTAAATAATATTTATACCTAAATAATTAATAATTTATGTCTAGTGATAAGTAACTATTACCTACGTTTCATTTATTCTCAATCTTCATTATCTTCTAATTCTATGTATTAAACTATTTTTATATGAAAAAATAAAACCTCAAGTCATTTGACCCTGTTGCATGTCCGAGCGATTTTAATGGTTAAAAAAGAACGCACGTGAATGTGAAATATGGGCTTGACCCTGAACTGAAGCTTTAAGAAAATCCATAGATTGCATGAATTTGCATGAGACCAGTGACTGCACTTCAGAGGTGAGACCTGCTCACCTCTGTGCGCGAGACTGGTTACGTTCTAGTACCACCTCGTATTCCACGAATCCTCCCTTTCACCTTTGTCCCCTTCGTTCACATAATAGACGGGAGGGTGGTAGCGGCAGGAAGCGCGATGCTCTCTCCAGAACCCCCGATCAATAAACGTGTAGAATGCGGTGGAAGGATACGTCGAGAAACAGTGGAAAACACGAACAATAACCATTAAACAAATGGAGCAAAAAGAAGAAAATGTTCTTCCCGCCCACGTGAAATTTTGTTGAATCGCTTTTACTCGCCTGTGACGTCGTTTACCTTTAACATTTCACTTCAGTTGGGAGTTTACAATTGATCCAGAGGAGCCGACATTCAATGGGGGTGAGAGGGGCATATTCATTAAGCATGAGTGAGGGATAAAGAGGAATTGAGGAAGATGATGATAATTTATTCGAAGCGAGGCAAGCCGCCGGCTATAAATTATTGTCGACTGATGAAAGCCTGGTAAAAGACCTAGCGGGATAAACTAACAAAGGATTATATCAAGCTTCTCTCTTTGGATCTCAACTCAACACTCTCAACAGCTTTATGGATAAGCTTCACTTGACTATATTTCCCTAAAAGATAAAAACGAAACGAATGTTTTTGTAAAAAATTTGCACCAAGGAGAAGTTTTCTTTCATTATTCCTGTAAACGAGGACTACTTTTGTTTAAAGTCATACGGTGTTTAAGAAATTTTGAAACAAGTGGGAAATTGCTTTCGTTACAACATAGTCAATACATTTTTGCTAATAAATTAGTAATTTTCTTTTGAATATAATTGATGTATAATATATGACTATGTATTTTGACGATGTATTTTGAATTGAATTCAACATTGCTCCAACGTTAGAAATTTTGATCTTTCTCAAACTATGGGTTTTAAAATAATTTTCTTTCAACAACAGTTGATGGAAATAAATCCCATGATCAAACTCAGTCATAATGGCATTGGGAAGAATATTGTAAATCACAATTGAATTCATTTAAACAATAAAAATAGCATATTCGAATTTCTGAGGCCAACATTAGTTTTTCTGACACACAAAATTGGAAATTTCGGATTTACCGAATACAATATGCTTCCATCCGGAAGCACAAATACACAAATAAAAAAAAAACCCAAGTGTGGGAACATGGAATCGATAGTCATAGTGGACGATCACATTGATGTAAGACGAAAGCATTGAAGAAGAGTTCTTTGTGGAATAAACAATCAGTAGAGGCAGGACCAACGTCTTTAGCGCATATCAGGACATGACGCATTAAATTAATATTACACAGTTGATTATTGTTCTCACTCGGATTTCAGCCAATCAGAGCGCAGTATTTGAGGCTGTCAAATAGTTTTATTTCGGAAATTTCTAAAAAATTTCCGACGAAAATTCACTAGTAGCTTTTCAATTATTTCTCATCTTTCAACGCATTTCACGTTTAATATTCTGTGTGAAAGATAAACAAAAAAGTGGGTTGTAAATGTATGGTTGTAAATGTATAAATGTATCCGCATGATGTTCACTGCACTCTACTTGACCGAAATCCGAGTGGAAAAATAATCCGGCAAATACCACTCGTGCTTCAAAATTAATCGGATATTTTCCTCAAGCTTTCCTGCCTAGGAACGATTGTGTCAAATTGTGCAGGTACCCTTCGTAAAATGAGGAAGATCCGCCACCCAGACAATCCTCTCCACAACCCTTCCAATACCCTACTTTACGAACGTACCAAAATAGAATCTATCGTTGACAGGCTCTAAAAACTGACAACGAATTTTGCCCTTAATAAACTGGACCATATTGTTGACCGCTGCCACAAGCGCAACCCCAATAGAAGATCCCGGTATAAATATCCCCCACACACCCTGTTTGAGGACCTACAGGCCGTCAGAAGAGAAGAGTATGGCTCAAACTCCTGGGGAGGTCTAGCACATCTCCAAGGTCAAGACCAGTAGCAAAAGTTCTCTATTTCCTTCGCCTCTTTATCACTGCATCTCTTACAATGTATACCATTTCCGCCTCACTCATAAACCCTGTATCAATCATTATCTACTGTTCAAAAAAAAAAAAAACACTCATATATCAACGTACTCAATTAATATTATATATGCAGTTTGAAAAAGAAATTATATGAAAAATGTATTCACTAGCTGAAGGCCCTCGGGCAATGGCCTGTTGCGAGCTTGTTCGCAACAAATTCCTTTAAAAATTAAATTAAAAAAATGTGCAGGTTTAAAATCACAAGTGCAAAGCACGAGGCAACAAACGAAGCTATCGGAAAATATCCGATAATTTTGAAGCACTAGTGGTATTACTACTGAAAATTTCTGCGCCATTTCTATTAACGTAGTCAGTTAGTCCTAATTGGTTAAGAATCGTTTCCTATTAACAGTGTACTTAACAACGCTCGGCCAGTTTTGTACAGTTGGAGTCAAAATTTTTCCTTAGCCTATACACTACCGCGTATCTCGATGGCCGTTGAAAAACAGTATGCTTTCTACGTGTTCCGTTTCCTCTGAAGCTTCGTTTTGCGAATGGAGACTGGCAGACGGTTCAAACGGACAGTCAGGTAAACCAGCCTTTAGAACAAAAGCTACGTGAACGACCCGGCTCTGAAATTTTTGTTGGCGAACGAGAGTGAACAAGAGTGTTGGTGGCGCCGGAACAACACTCTTCAAGTTCGGGCGTATTCGTTTCGTTTTGTTTAGGTGTACCCCTCTGTGTGCTAGTCTTAATGCGGATGGAGAAGGCATGGTGAAACAGGAAAGATAAAGGAAGAGGGAAAGAAACGGGGGAGCGCATGCGTCGGGCTTTTTTCCTCTTTTCTTCGCGACCGAATCGGCGATTGAGGCTGCGCCGTGAAGCTCAGTTACCTCCTGCAGGTGTTCTGGAGCTCGTCAAATCAAACGTACGTCCACCATCCACTGGGTTATCTGCATTGTACCTTTCGGGAGTGGAGAGAGATAAATTTGATTGCTTAAGCAACCGTGCACTTGTGAGTGTTCATTTTCATTCGAGGATTCTGGTGAAGACCAATCGATATTTATTCGATATATCGAAAGAAGGGAAGGTAATCGCTTGTTGTGGTGTTTTTATAGGGTATCGTAACTTAATTTGGAAAGGTCAAGGAGGAATTAAAATAAACGGATGATCATGGGGAAGAGCAACATTTTCTGTACGCTCCTCATCGTTGGGATTCTGGAGATGAATGGAGGGGTTGAGGCCTGGGGTAGACTCTTCAATCGCTTCACACCGGAAATGCTGTCGAATCTTGGGTATGGCGGACAGGGGGGGTACAGACCCAGTTCGCTTCAGGTAATTCATTCAATCGTTTGATCGCTATTGACGTAGGTTTCATGTTGTGCAACAGTATGTGATGTTCTGTCAATCGCATGCTTATATGACGTAATGCAATATTGATCCAGCGTCCTCTGGTCGGTAATTACGGCAACGATTTCGGCGAGGCACTGCAGTTTGCCGGCGATGATGATTCCTGCGATCACAGGCCCTGCGGACGCAATGAATACTGCTGTCCGGGACAAATATGCCTGGCGAATGATGCTGATGGCGGTGAGGATTATTCAATCACTTTGGGAGGGATTATTTCAGTTTTTTCGGAATTGATCGACTTTAGGATTATTTGGGCACTTTGCTACGTAGAGATTAATCTAAATTTTAGTTGGAATTGAATTTGAGATTCAATTGACCAGCCAAGGGGCTTGTCACTCCTCAATCGGGTGGCTCAAAGATTTTCAGAATGGAATGATTTCCTGTGATTTCTGGAATGATTTCTGGGATTTCTCAATACGAATTGAAAAGCATGATTTCTTTTGATTTTTCGTGATTTCAATGATTTCTAGTAGATTTTGATGATTTATTGATTTCAAGAAATCACTCAAAAAATCATGATTTCGGGACTAAAGTGGGGCATCTGTACAATTCGGGAAACCAAAGAGTTTAGGAGGACCTTATGAATGTGATAGTAAGAATCAAATGGCATGTGCATAAGAAGGTCATGAGAGTCAGGCGGGATCATATGAGTGAGTTCGAATAAAAAATTTGGGTTTCACTTGCATCGATGATTTCTAATTATACGAAGACAAATGTTCAGTAAAAATTACGGAACTCACAATTCTCTCACCGATTACGGAATCGACTCAGAAAATTGAAGTGACGGTATCGTAATTTTTCACAGGAGACTCAGAAAAAAATTATGGAACGCTCCGGAAAAATTCCGTGGCAGCTACGTAAAATTTCCTACAACCACATTTCCCTCCGGAATTACGGAAAAGATACGTAATTTTTATTGAATATTTTTCTCCGTGTATTTCTGAAATCACCTGATTTCTTTATGATTTCTACTGATTTCCGATGATTTCCAGAAGTCATTAGAAATCACTAGCGGAAATGGAAATCACTTGATTTTCAGTGATTTCTTCCTTGATTTCCAATCAAGTGGTCCAGTGATTTCCTAAGTGACCAGCCCCTCGGTGCCAGCCCTCAGTGTCGGAAAAAATGGAATTTCATTTCATAATAATTTATAATGACGAGACATTAAACTCAATTTATAGACGAGAACCAATGAAATTTCAACTTTTGAGCTGCGAAAAGACAAGAATTCCCCAACTTGAGTACCAATTTACGCTAAATTTTCAATTAATAAAAAATTCAAGAACACATTTATCTGAATTATTTTGATTTGCATTTTTGAAAATGTTAATATAAATCAAAAAAAGGTTTTAATTCAAACTTTTTTACTTTTTCTGATTTTTATTATTTTTATGGAATAATTGAACAGAAATTCATACTTTCCATTAATTTTTTCATCGAATTGTGAATTTTCGATGGCGAAACTTCTTGAAATTTGAATGGAACTGTTACTTGCTAAAAATTTCCAAGAAGTGTTTTAACAATGCTGCCACACACGGAAAAAATTACAGAAAAACCTATCGAATTCGCGTTGTTTTTCAATAAAAATGTCCGATAGAAAATATGTCGTAGAGAAAATCAATGGAATTGGCTTTTTCTATACAACTTATACTATTGAGATGTTTCCTATAAACATTTTTCGGCTCAAAATTTCAAAGTTGCTTGTGTGATTTTTTTAATGAAAAGGAAAAAAAAGTAGCGTGAGAAAACTTTTGACTGGGGGGGGTGCGTTGTCCGTCGCTAGCTGCGCTCGCTCCCGAAAGTTTCATTGTCACACCTTAAATCACATTAAAGCTTCCCGATTTGCCGATTCCACGTAGGAATATCTTCTTCCTTCTTATTAAAAAATAAGCAGAGGTTCGAGCCTACCCAGCAGAAGGCGTGTGACCGTTACTTTTTCTGTGAAGTGGGATAGGGTGTGCGGGTACCGCCCACCTAAGGGGAAATGCCAGTTTTATATTTTATATTTCAACTTGAATATAAAAAACGTATTTGTGAGACTTCTTTAACTATTTAACTCGTTATTCTCGAAGTGTAGACGCCTAATTCTCCTTAGAATCCACAAAATTGATTGAAAATAAAAGAGAGAGCTTATTGAGCGGTACTACCCGCCGTCGGGTAATACCGCTCGGCACGATTCCAATGCCGTTCATAGGGTTTTGCGTGTATCGCTTGCACCGCAACCTAACCTGTACTCGAATGCTGTCGAGCAACTACGTGGCCGATCCTATGAGCGGTATTACCGGCTCCGCTCGGCGTCAACAAAATTGTTGATAATTATTGACATGAGTGGAGTTTTGAGATCGAATTGGTCTCAAATTACGCGTGAAAGTACCACGAATCGAGTAACCACAGTTTAATATGAGAATTCAGCGTTTGAAACTATCAAAAACCTTAAGTACAAGTCCACAAATTTTGCACTGTAAAGACCTCAAAACTTCGTTACGTGTTTTTTCATGTTTAACGTGCCAAATAAAGTGAAATTTTTCCGACAATCACACCCTATCATCAAATTCTTCATGATCAGGAACAGAAAGAAATTTTCAAGTTGATGGTTGTTCAGAAAATCGGGTGAACGGTATTACCCGCTGAGCGGTACAGGCACACCCTCCCCTAGTCTTGTTCTTGTTCTTATTTCAACCAATTCCATTGATGGTAAGCTTCCGCATGGATCCATCATAATGTCCCTGTCCTTGTGATAGACATAGAATGATATTCAATCTTTGAATGAAATAGATTGGTACGTAAGATCGTATAAAAGAATCGCTCAATCGAATCAACTAATATCAAATCAGCAGTAAGTTACGCGAGAAATCGTGAATCATCTTTCTGGAGACATACATATTTACGCACAAACATACAGACATGTTCCTGAAAATGAGATTAGAGACCTTGAAATGCCAATATTTGATGAAAAATCGAGATTTGATTTTCGGGATTATTACAATAACATCCCTTATCGGGAACCTAAAAATTATTGTCGAGGAATCCCTATCGGGAACTGGTAGACGGGCGGAGCTAACGACCTTGAGATAGCACTTTACATATAAGTTTACCTAATAAATTTCACTTGATACAACTTGAATAAAATTTATCTTATTTTGAAGCTCAAAAAAACAGTCTGAGAATGATTTATAATTTTTTGAATTTCACTCTGTCAATCTCGAGTTATTGACTTTTGAAGTTATTGACTTTTGACTAATGACATAAATAAGTTTTTCCGTGCTAACCGTCATTTTTCCTCGTGCGTAGCACTGGCCCTGAAATATATTATTGCGTCATGTCTGGATGGAAAATTCGATTTTCCTCCCCCAATAACGGGAGGAAAGTGGCTTATTTCATTTCTCGGATATTTGTGGTTTTTGATGATTCTCGGAATGACATAAGCCACGTTTCTCTCTGAATTTATGAAGAAAAATCGAACTATATCGTGCAGTTGGTTCCATGACTATTAATCTCATGAACAATTATTCATCTCACCTAGACAACTCATCACACAGACAATTCATCACATAGACAACTCATCACACAGACAACTCAATAAGAACAATGACAAAAACAAATTAGTATCAATATTATAATTAGTATAAATTCAATCAATTTCACAGAATTCATTTTTATTAATAGAAATTATTACATGAAAATTCACATTTCATTAACTTCACTTTTCATTATAGTTCAATATTTTAAATTTGGTACATGCCAATTCAATTTTCATAAACTTCACCGGATTAGCTCTCACCTTCGGCATGCGGTGTTGTGGTCAAGTATTTGATTGAATAGATTTTATTTCAATACAAATATATATTGAGTTGTCTGTATGGAGATTTGTCTGTGCGATGAGTGGTCTATGTGATGAATTGTCAAGATGAATTGTTCATGAGATTAATAGTTCTGTTACCGTGCAGTTATGACGAACAATAGTATGTACACGCAGGAAGGAAAACAGGACATCAAAACCCGTGAGTTTACTACCTTTGGCTTCGCTTCAGTCAGTAATCCACACGCGGGTTGGAATGTCCTGTTTTCCTCTCTTGGTGCACAATCAACTATTTTCACACACCTGCACGCAAAGTTCGTACTTTGTTCCCTAATAAGCGGGAAAAAAGTGAATCAAAAACCAGAACACGCAAAATCCTGGTGCGTTCCTTTTTTTACATTAAACATTAAAGAAGGGAATTTATATAGCGTTTCACATCTTTGTGACGCCATCGGAAATGATTGGATGAGATTTGGATACTTTCCTCTCTAGGGTGGAAACTTGCTCCCTCGGGCGGAAAAGACAGATTACTTCCCTTCCTTGAGAACAAGTTTTCACCCTTGGCTGAAAGTATTCACTGACCTCCTGCTGATCAGAAAGCAAAATACAAATTTTCCTTTGCACACGACGAGAAATATTCAATAAAAGTTACGTATCTTTTCCGTAATTATGGAGTGAAATGTGGTTGTACGAAATTTTACGGAACTGGCACGGAATTTTTCCAGAGCGTTCCGTAATTTTTATCTGAATCTCCAGTGAAAAATTACGATACCGTCACTTAAATTTTCTGAGTCCATTCCGTAATCGGTAATTTTACTGAACATTTCTCTCCGTGCAGCCGTGTTAAAAAATAGCGTGTGCACTCAGGGCGGTGAAAACATGACTTTCCACACTTGGTGCACTATATACGTTTTTTAATAGAAGAAGTTGTATAAAATGATCACATTCTCCTGATTTATTCAATAAATTAGTTACTATCGGTGGGATTAAAATATGACGTCACCCGATTGGGGGAAGGGGGTCTGTAGTTCGTGACGCTTTGCGTGGAAAGGGCGGAGGGGATTGCTTAGGTAATAGTGATGTTACACCATATTTTTTTCCATTTTCAATCGATGACAGCACAAATGCAATATTATTTGCGTCCCCTTTCGCACGAAAAACCGAGGTTTCTCCAGTTCTTCAAACTATCCCAAAGATTTTTAAAGGGGAATTTCAAAATGCTCTGATGGCAACAATTTATTAAGTTACGGGACGTTTAATGAGCATCGCATACAGATTGAATTTTTCAATTTAATTCGATTTTATCAACAAATTGAAAAAATCGCGATAACGAGGGGAGAGACAGTCATATAAGTCCAAAAAACGTATGACGTAATATTTGAATGGCATCTATTGGATATATTCTTTGAAAGAACCCGCAGTAAAGCTGCAGAATTTTTCAATAGAATCGGTTAAAAATTCATAGAAGTTCACCAGAATTTCCGGTTTTAATCGAGGAGACGGGACACAATTTTTTTAATCGTTATTTTACATCAAGACTTTAAATGGTTAGATCGCACCATTCTACCCGGCCGGGATTTGAACTCGGAACCTTTCGCATGTGAAACAACCAATTTACCTACTGAGCCAAGCCGCCGGGACATACAAATTTATTGAAATTAACCTTTTAAAAGGTAGCCCTCTAAGTATACTGGAACTGAATTTTTTAGTGAATTAACTAGTTTCAAAGAAAAATTTCGCCTATGGAGAATTTAATTAAAATTTTTAATCAAATTCTTCACCCCAAACTCTGCAATCTATCTCACTAAAAACGGGAACTTATATAGCGTTTCACATCTTGTCACATCACAGAATATTATACGGAGAGAAAAGTTGGATAAAAATTACCAACGAAAATCGTGGCACATTTTACTGTACGAAAGGTAGTCGTGGAGTGAAATTTAATTCAGTGAAAAAATACCTGTTTGTGGAGGATACTGTACGATTCGTTCGGTAAAATAAAACATCTACGAATGCGAATATTATCTTCGTGTACAGTAAAATTTCCCACACCGGTAGGCTATTTATTTTCTTGTACCCATCTGAAGGTCATGGGGACGAATGGAAGTGAAGTTTAACCGAACGCGTTCGGTAATAGTATATTACGCAACAAGTGCGGGAAGGCTGCGCCGCCCTCGTGCGTAACCGCTTGCTGCCCGCACGAGTTGCGTGTACTATTTTATACCATAAGTGCGTGCGCGGCTAAAAGGGGTCGGGGGGGCAGAAGGGGGTCCAGGGACGAAGTCCCTGGTGGGGTCGAGGGGCGAGGCCCCCGCGGGGTGCAGGGGCGGAGCCCCTGCTGGGGGGGGCGAAGCCTGAAAGACACTGAAAAACAAAAAAATCAAAATCAAGATCAAAAATTTAAAAAAAGTTCAGACTTGGAAATTGTTTAAAATCAAATTTCTCAATTTAATTGGGTGAAATTTCATCGACAGTCTTGTATTTATCAACCGATTTTTCGGGGATCAAATTATTCCTCACTTCTTGTCCTGATTTCGAAATTTCTGGTGGAAGATTTTCATCATTCCAGTTGTTATTTTCATCATTTTCATCATCCAGACACAGCTTTTTATTTGGCAGAGAACCGACGTTTGCTTCGGTGAGGAATGTCGAATCTCCATCAAATAAATCTCCCGAGAGATCAATCTCCTCGTCACTGTCGGGTATGATGTGGTTGCCCATTTAATTTCACTGCTTTTATATTGAATAAATGAATAAATTTAATGACAGAATATTGAGAGGGTGATGTGGATACCAACAAGTGAGGCAGTGGGCGATGTTATGAGTCGATGCGCGAGTCGATGCGCAATGGATGTGTGGAATCCAACGATGATATTGCAACGACCATTTGCGCATCGATCTGCGCATCGACCCGTGCATTTGCGCATGCCCATGGGTTATGCACGGGATTATACAGATGTGTAGGGTTCCACACATCTACAGTGTGAAACCCGGCACTTTCTGTGCGTCGACACGCAACTGAAACCGGCCGGATTTCATGCACGTATGGTATAAAAAATCATTCTTCGTTGTGAAAAAAAATGTACGCGTTATTGAGAAATCATTTACGTTCACTGAGATAATTTTTGATGGAATGCAAGGTAAATTTTATAGTTTCGGTACAAATTACCCCAACGTTCAGTAAATTTTCCCGGGCCAACGGAGAAAAAGGGGAGATTCCGATCTCCGTGGCGCCTCATCTTGACAATTGATTCTCGTAATATTTTAGGTGAAGAATACGGGAAAAATACGGATAAAATTTTATTTCTAATTATTCTGGAGATACCACACTCATAAATTCCGAAATTACATTACCATTTTCTTCCAATACATCATCACTTTTATCGCTCCAGCACGAAAACCGGAATCAGGCCGAAGAAAAAGTCATGGAAAAAAAGACTGGAAAAAACAATTTTCAGTCAAAAACGCATTCAACTAAGGCAGTATCCCCTTGTGACCCTTGTGATCCTTGTGACTTTCGTGAACCTAGCGACTCCTGTTTTGTAACCCGCCCTTGTAATCCTTTCGATTAACCCTCCCCTTTAGCTCTTCTTCTGTACGAAAATGGATGAAGGTAGAATTTTTTCAATATTTTTCCCGTATTCCTCACCCAAAATACTATACATGAATCAAGTGTCAACCGACGGCGTCACGGAAACCGGAATCCTGCCGAGAAAAATTCACCATTCATCAGAGTACTGAAAATTGAGTTTGCTTCACAATTACACTCTTAAAAATTTCGTCTGAAATTTCCAATACACTTTTTGGAAATTTTTATCGAATTTAACTGCCACTGAAATTTCAGGGAATTTCCTCATGGAAAATTGACAATTTCGTAGAAAAATCAAAGAAAACTGTAAATTGCAGTTCCATTTTTCCCTGAATAGGAAACCAGATTATTTCGATAAATATACTCTTGAATTTTCAGTACAGTGACACTGAATGCGATTTAGGGGGGAAAAAATCATGGAATTACAGATTTCACTGAAAATTCAATACAATTTGGCACTGAATATTCATATTGGATTGGAAATTCTAATAAATTGAGGAATTCTCGTCTTTATGCTGCTTAAAATTCTGGAATTTTACTGAATTTTCAGTGAAACCTGAAATTTCATTACCTTTTCCCCCTAAATCGCATTCAGTGTCACTGTCCTGAAAATTAGTACATGGAGAGAAAAATTCAATAAAAATTACCAGAAAAAAACGTAAACATTACATTTCGAAACGTAAACTGCGAGCGAAGTAAAATTCAATAAAAAGTGTGAGTCGAAACTGAAATTGTACGAATCGCCACGTAAATTCTACGATTTGTTCCGTAAAAATTAACCACCCGTTTGATGACTCGCCGCTGTGGGGACAATAAGTCGTTCCGCAATTTTTCCCCAACGATTAAGAAATTTTGCGGAACGGAACATAGAAATAACTCACTAGCTTCATAAAAATTGTTGACCGTTCAAGAATTTTTGATTTTGGAGCATAATAAGTCGGGAAGTTTCTGCAGGATTTTACTTCTTCAGCAAAAATTACGTGACAATTTCGTACTTTCCTCGGTGATAAACCCGAAAATTCAATGAACGCTTCAGATTTCTTTTCTCCCATTCCTATAAAAATTGCCGGAAAACGATTTCTCATTGCGGATTACGTGAATTGTTCCATAATGTTTACTGAATATTTCTCTCCGTGTAATCAATGTCGAAATTTCATTTTTTTCCAACAGCGTACTTGACTTATTCAATAATTTTTCTCTAAATTCTTTCTCCATGTATTGGATAGGATTTTAGGATAAGTAGGAGGAGAACCAAGATCGTTCTCGACATTAGTTTACAAGAAAAATCTACTGAAAAAACAGATAGTCTTGGAGACTTATGCACACCAAATCTTCAATCATTCCTTTTGTCCGAGTTCTGCGAAAGAAAGAATGATTTTATTATTTTAAAAAGCCCCTTTCTTTTCTTTTAAATAGGCCCTGAAGGCACTTGCTTCTACTTCCGAGGTTTGAAACAGGGTGAGCTCTGTGTGAGAGATAATGATTGTGAGTCGGGGCTCATGTGTGGTGACGTCCCCGGTGGCGACACAAGGTCCTGTCAGCCTCCGGTGACATCCAACAAGCAGTACAGTGAGTTTCCCCATTAAGAATGACCTTTATCTTTGACACGAAAATTCTTCGAAAACGGTGGAAATTTTTAATCCGGGAACAATTACAATCCCCAGGTGAGGAGTGCCTCATGTCGAGGGAATGCGACATCAGCAGGGGTCTCTGTTGTCAGATTCAGCGTCGCCATCGTCAGACTACGAGGAAAATCTGCTCTTACTTCAAGGATCCACTGGTCTGCATCGGACCGGTTGCAACTGATCAAATAAAATCTATTGTTCAGTACACATCCGGTGAGAAGCGAATCACCCAGGGACAGCACAATCGTAATCTCCTCTATAAGCGTGGATTGTTCATCTAAATTCACGATTAACCCCGATCAATTCCACAATACTTAACATATCAGAGATGAAAGTAACGCCGCGAAATTGATTTAATTTCCTCAGCAACTCAGATAAATTAATTTCTCCCAATGTCTTGGTTCACTGACCAAATGAATTGTCCTTAATCGTAACGTAACGTACGTACCAATGAATTTAGAGAAAACAAGAAATACTGCAATGATGACATATAAACCTATGGAATTATGTAAAAGCGGAACGATGAAACGAGTGCAACCGGACAGGTAGTGAACTGGGTCAACAAATTAATGAGACAGATTATTAATAAGAAATGTGGAGTGTGCGGCAGTGTGACTTCCAATTTACTCGATTACTACGACTGAATAATACAAGACATATCAGAGTAGAAGCGATAGAAGGAAAATTTATTCCCTAGAATTATATCCTTTGGCTGTAGCACAAAATTAAAGTGTATTCTTTATGCATATGTAAGGGAATCCAATCCATTTGAGAACACTGTGCTTATTTTTTCCTCTCCCACCGATTCCACTTGAATTTAAGGGGAGACTACTGTGAGTTTTAAAAGTCGTGGGATATTGGAGTGAGATTTCTCATGCATTGACAATCCATTATATATGTCTAAAAATGAATAATTGGTGCAAAGAAAAAAATTGTTCATTGTTTGTTTTCTCCGCAGACGCTTAAAATGTTAAAAATAGTCCAGGGCCTCTGATTTTTGACCTACAGAGGTTTTTTTTTCGAAATTAAAAAAAAAATTGCACAATAACAATTAGGAATTAGTTTTTTTTTAAATTCGACTCTAATTGACACAGCTAATTTCGTTTTCTTTAATGTAAAAATTTGCGCCATTCATATAAAATAGCTAAAAAAATTAACCTTAAAATATTAAAACTCTATTCTCAATTATTCAGAAATATTTTTCGGGCTATTTTACATGAATGGTGCAATTTTTTATTAAAATAATAACGAAATTATCTGTGTAAGGGCTGAATGAAAAAAAAAAAATCGTAATTGTTATCGCACATTTTTCCAAAAATTTTGAAAAAAAAACTATCTCAAAAATTGGAGGCCCAGGACTATTTTTTAACATTTTAAGCGTTTGCGGGCTAAATGAACAATAAACTATTAGTTTCTTTGACTAATTATTCGTTTTTACACATACATAATCGATCGTCAATGTATGAGATATCTCATTCCAATAGCCCACGACTTTTAAAACCCAAAGTAGTCTCCCCTTAAGAAACATGGATTTAGAGTAATTTTTTATTCATTTCTGTAGAGAGAGATATGATTTTTCAATGCATCAATGCATCGTGATTAATAAACGTACAAGAAGAAAAAATATAAAAAAAAACATCATGTGATCGCCGAAATGCATCGAGAGGAGAGTTTTAAAACTGTGAATGTTAATGCAAGTATATTCTATGGTTAAAATTATATTTTTATCTTCTACCCGATACTTAAGCTATAACGTAAACTATACACATGATATATATTTGCATAGTATTCATATACTTTTTGCCCTCGAGATGAGAGTGAGGCATTACAAAATAATATACGTGCTACTTGTAAAATGTGAAACAAAGAATACATATCGATTGATTAAAAGTATGGGGAGATGTGAGCGAGCGTTGGATGATCGAAATTGATAATTCTATCGAGATATCTTCGTGTCCGCGCCCCTTGGCCTATATAAGGATGGAATTGTATTTGTCTCAGTCACCCCTTCCATTCCATGTGGCAACGTGTGATTATGGGGAACGGGGTGATTCAGACGGACACGATATCCGGGGAAAACATATCATAGATCGTAAGAGTCTACTTATAAGAAAGATATTAAAAAATGAAAAAAAAAACAATATTTTGAAACAATTTTTGATTATTTTATCGAGAATCAAATTATCACGTGGAAGTTCAATTAGTTGTTTTCTATTTTTTGAATCATTCCTAGTGGTAATTGAATGTCAATTGGTAGTTGATTTTCCATGTCTTCTTAATTGTACTATGATGATTAAGGTAATGTCAAAATTTATAGCCATTAGGCTGCGAGTCGAAAGTACCTTCGTCATGTCATTAATTCTTTGAATAATAAAATATTATGTGTATGAACAAAAATAAATATATATGTGTAATCGTTTCTTCCGATTTATTGTTCAGAGGTATAGTTGAGAATAAATAATTGTGCAAATACTGGATGAGGATGGATTAATTCACTTCCCTCATGCCGCATGCCGCAGTTTACCCTTTTTCAGTTATTCACTATGAACATCTTTTCACTAATTATTCGTAGAAAATTCATCAGCACTATGCGAATTAATTGCATCATGGCTTTTCGTCCCCAGAACCTTCAAAACTTTAAAACTTAAATGAATCATCAATATTCACGTGACTTCAGGCCATATTAACCTCTTAACAACTTTTTATTACATTTCACTTTAGAAAACGCCCGACAAAATTCAATGGAGAAACTTTCTATGAAGCCATTGAAATATTATGTACGTTACGTCGCAAAATCCACGACCCCCCTCCCTCTCTCATTTTTTTTATTCATCCTCCCTCTCTTTTATAGTAATTTTGTAAGTGCTTCATAAAATTTCGTTAAATAAGTGGGAAATTGCTCTTGTATATAGTATAGTTATTTTTGCTAATATATTATCAATATGCTTCTGAATGGTTATTTTGCACATCATTTCCTTCTATCAGGTATAATTCATTATTTACCTCATTTTATTAGAATAGAATAGAATATGCGCGGCTGGTCACTTAAAGCGCCCAGAGTCACCTAAATCATACATCTTTTGTAATATCCGCGTTAGTTTCGGTCAGTCACACAGCCCCAGCCCTGTGTTTCTCACTAGGCTAATAAGACTGGTGACAGCCGCTTGTTGTAAGTCCTCTGGTTCCAGGAAAGCCTAGCCTCAGATTTTATAGCGACGGAGTGCTAATAGGGGGCATTCACATAAAATGTGGATGACGCCCACCTTATCGGCTCCGCACAGTCTGCAGTCTTCTTGTTCTGCAAGTTTCATCTTGAACAGATGAGCTTTGAGAGCTGTATGACCCGTGAGGAGCCCTACTGCTACCCTCAGATCCCCTCTGTGCAGCTCCAGAAGCTTTCTGGTTCTAACTCTTAGTTGCCCCCTCATAAGCAGTTTCGCTTGTCTGCAGGTCGCAACTTTCTCCCAACGCCTGACATGATCTCGCTGGAAATGTTCTTTAATAAGAGTTTTTCCCACTGCGAAGGGCATGCCAAGCAGGCCGTGTGAGGGCACCCTTTCTGTACCCTCCTTGGCCAGCTTATCTGCCTCTTCATTACCCAGAATCCCATGGTGGCCTGGTACCCAGGTTACGGTGACCTGGTTGTTTTCACCCAGTGTGTCCGATGCCTGCATGCATTGCCACACCACCTGTGACTCTGTAGTGGGTTTTTCCAGGGCGTGAATCGCCGCCTGGCTGTCACTGCAGATGAATATTTTCGTCTTTTTTGTGTCTCGCGTTCAGATACTCTGCACACATAAGTATGCCCAGCATTTCTGCTTGAAAGACGGTTGAATGGTGGCCCAGTGGAAAACTCTCTCCGAAGCCATCTTTCAGACGGTAGATGCCTGCCCCAAAACTTTCATTGAAGCCAGAGCCGTCCGTAAACCAGTAGTCCTCTCTTGGTCCTGGTTTACGTTCCGAGTCTAGCCACTCCTGTCTGGGTGGTATACTCGTTCTGAAAGTTTTCCTGATCTGATACTTCCTAGGAATCCTATCCGTCTTACCTATGAAGGGTCGATCATTGATTAGGCTAAGCCTTGTATGGCCTTGGCCCGTCATCTTCCATTCTAGTTGGCACCTTAGTCTATATGCAGTTGTGGTAGCACAACTCACAACCCTAAGGTCGAGGGGTGCGATACTGAGTGCTATTTCTAGCGCCTCAGTAGGTGTCGATTTCATGGCTCCTGTTGCAGCCCTCAGGAAGGTTCCCTGTAGGCTTTTCAACAGGTTCCTTGTTTCCGTCTTACTCACCCTCGGCCACCAGATGACCGCAGCGTATAACAGTCTCGGAAGTAGAATTATTTGGTAGAGCCAGAGCATCATTTTAGGATTGAGTCCCCATGTCCTGCCCACAGCTCTCCTGCACGCCCACATAGAGGCAAACACTTTATTTCTCTGAGTACAGATATGTTCTTTCCAGCTGAGTTTATTATCCAGGAGGACACCCAGATATTTCACTCTGCTGGTGTAGTTAATCTCCGAGCCATTTAGCTTCAGAGGTTGGATCTTTTCCAGTTTATAATTTCTGGTGAAAACCAGGATTGTTGTTTTGGCTGGATTTACCGATAGGCCAGTTACCCTGCACCAGTCCTCAATGATATTGAAGGCTGTTGCCATCAGGTCCCTTAGCACCCTCAGAAATCCGCCTTTCACAACAACTGCCACATCATCGGCGAAACCGATGACGTGGAAGCCGGCCTCACTTAGTTGATTTAGAAGTCCATCTACAACCAGGTTCCATAGCAGGGGCGAGAGAACTCCCCCCTGCGGACAGCCCCTAGTCGGACGTCCCTCCACACATACCCTCCCATGTCCTGCCGACAGTCTTCTGCTTTTCAGCATGTTTTGTGTCCAAGCAATTATAGTCTTGGACACCTGTCGTTCTTCCACGGCTTTTTCTATAGCAGGATTCGAAGTGCTATCAAAAGCCCCCTCAATATCCAGAAAGGCACCTATGGCAAAACCCTTGACCACCAGTAGTCCCTCAATCAGTCCAACCAGGTGATGTAAGGCAGTATCTCTTGATCTTCCCTCCCTGTATGCATATTGACAGGGGGAGAGGGGTCTATCAGCCAAGGGCCCGGCCTTGATGTGTCTATCCACCAGCCTCTCCAGGGTCTTCAGGATGAAGGATGTGAGGCTTAGAATGGAAGTCTTTTGGTTTTATACAACCGGTTTTTCCAGGCTTGGGAATGAATACTATCCTAGTCTCATTCCACACACTAGGGACATGTTTCAGAGCTATACTAGCTCTGAGTATCTTGGTTAGGGGTCCCGTGATAGTCTCTATCCCTTCCTGTAATAGGGCTGGGTAGATCCCGTCTGGTCCCGGTGCCTTGAAGGGTTCAAAGGTTTTGATGGCCCACTTGACCCCCCAGGGCTGCACTACTTTATTTGCCAATGCCCAATCATGGGTTTCGTAGACATCCCTCTGATTTTGCATTGTTTCTTTGTTCCTCTTCTGGGCCTCTACGAAGCCTGGAAAGTGAGTGTTCATTAGGAGTTTCAGAGTCTCTACCATGGTTTCCGTGTGGCTGCCATCTGGTGCCTGTAGGCTCCCTAGATATGGAGTCTTGTTTGTTCCAAGNTTGCCAGCCTAGAGATCTCCGATTGAATCTCCATGTTGCTTGTGAAAGCCCTCCAGCAGTCCTCTTTGGCTGCCTTTATTGCCTTGTTGTAATCTGCGAGCAAGCCTCTGTAAGTTTTCCATGCGTCTCCCTTACGGGGGCCCGCTCTTATGTTCTTAGCTTTGTTAAACGCTTTTCTAGCCTTGCCCCTCAGCCCACCGAGTCCCTCAGCCCAATCTCATTTTATTAAATTGAATACGATTTCTTTCTAATTTTGTTAGACATTAAACTCAGTTGAATGGTATCATCATCGTTATTCTTATTATCCCTTTCTTCTACACAACCATTTGTCTTTTTTTACAGTTTTATCGCTCCCCTCGGCTCTTCAATAAACTGTTAATAGAAAAATGTTATTTGTACATAATTGAATGAATTTGAAACATCACATTTGAAGGAACCATCAGAAAGCTCACTCCCAGGGAAATTCATGCAAAGTTCAAAATGTTCAACAATCATCAAAAATAAAATCAACCAATATAGCTATCGCAATCATCTTTTAATTTCGAATTAATGGCATTAAAACAAACATTTTAAGCCATCATTGAATTCATTTGACGCATGATATTAAAAGATATTTCTAAAATTCGGGTTTGCGAAAATATAAATTTTGTTTTAATTTAGAATAAATCAAAATAACGATTATTGCTATCGCCGTCATCTTCGAACTCGGTCAAAGGAACATCCAAACTAATTTTTGAAGCCATCATTCAACCAATTCAGAATACTTTCTTTTAGTTATCGTAGGACAACCGATTTTCGAAAAAAGTCAAAAATAAAAAAAAGTAATCGATGAATAAAGTTTTAATTAACGGCGATCCATAGGGCTCAACAACATCTACATTGGCGAAAAAGATTCAATTTTTGGTACCATTTTTCGATTAGACATATAATGGTCAAACTTCTGAAACCATTACGGGTTGAGAGATTATTTCGGAATTTGAATATTCGATTGATGATTAATTTGGTAATTGAAAATTGTTTACTAATATTATCAGTTAACATAAGCTAAATTTAACTTATTTTGGAATTGATGATTGTTTCGATCCCTAAAACCATTACAATGCTTCCATTCAGAAGCAAAAAAAAAGAACTTTTCCATTTTTGTGGTGACTACATGTGACTTGACGCCGAGGACTGTGTTATTTGATTCAAGTAAATATATCTCAAGAAGAAATAATGGATATTCGGTTATAATACCCCGAGAGCTTCAAAATGATCGGGTATTTGCCGATAAATTCATTGCATACAAACGAATATGTCAAGTTTCGCAAGCTCGGCAAACCCTGGCGGATCTGTCGATTGTAGAATCGAGTTGATCAGTATATCGATTTATATGCGAGTGTAGTTCGATTCAGATCTCAGATTATTGATGGAATCGAAGATGAATCGACTTCATAGGAAGTCGATAGCTAGTGAATTTCGAATGACAAAAATTTATTGCATCAAAACTTGAACGAGTCATGGGGTGGTCGATTATGAAAGACTCCTTACGTTCGGACCAGGATCGACTTGAAGAAAGTCGATTGTGACTCGATTGCCCGCATATTATTCACATCAATCAACCCACAATCGACCAGTTGTTGAGTCGTTTCATATAAGTGAATAATATGGAGTCAATCGAGTAATAATCGACTCAAGGATCAGTCGATTCGCCCACTGGAATTATGAAAACTACTATGACAGGACTAAACAACTGGTCAATTGTGGGTCGATTGACTTGAATAATGAGGACAATCGAGCTACCATCGACTTGGCAGTGAGTCGATTCATTTACTAAGTATAAGAAACTAATATGAAACGACTGAATAACTTGTCGATTGTGGGTCGATTGACTTGAATAATGAGGACAATCGAGTCACAATCGACTTTCTTCAAGTCGATCCTGGTCCGATCGTAAGGAGTCTTTCATAATCAACCACCCCATGAGTCGTGCAAGTTTTGGTGCAATAAATTTTTGTCATTCGAAATTCACTAGCTATTGACTTCCTATGAAGTCGCTTCATCTTCGATTCCATCAATAAGCAGAGATCTGAATCGAACTACACTCGCATACGAATCGATATACTGATCAACTCGATTCTACAATCGACAGTCGATCGAATCTCAATCGGGGAATCCGCCAGGGAATGAGGGGACGGAACCAGCGAAATAATCAGAAGAGTTAAATTATCAGAAGTTTCAAATGGAAGGGATGAGCAAAATGATTGAAAGTATCGTATATGCCAAAGTGAGCGCGGTGAGCCATTGGACTAAATATAATCAGAATTGCCGAATCTGAAATGACGCTGGTTCGCTGGTTCCGTCCCCTCATTTGCCGAGCTTGCCTGATTGTTACAAAGAAGTATGAAACCAACTTGGAAATTTTAATGGAAAAAATCAATCTATAATTTGAAATTATTAATTTCTGAAAATCAAGGATTTGATTTACAATGTTTGCCCTCTATAGGCGAACTGAAATTTCTTTACCTTTGGGCGGCAATGTTGAGATTGTTCCCCTCCACCTAACAACGTGTTTTGATGATCCCTCCGCGGCAGAAAAATAGTCCGCTATTATATAAAAATAACTCGTGGGACTAAAATGGAAACCAATCTAAAAAATCTTAATATTGAAAAAGCAACTTCGGGTGGGGCCAGCGATGGCGAACAAACGAAGTCTGACAAGGCTGACCAGTCTGGTACCGATGTGAATCGGGTCAGACTGAGTGGAGCCGAGAGAAGACGTCGCAAGAGAGCGAAGCTGCATCAAACCTCGGGGGCGATTGCAACCTTGGCGGATGCAGCAGCGAAGGTCGATGAGGGGAGGGAGGAGGGGGCTATGAGGAAGGCAATAAAACGCCTTCCATCAGAGCGTACTACGCCAAGCCCCTCAGTCAGACCGAAAGAAAAGAGAATGAGAACGCAGGATCAGGGCACATATGCTCAGAACACTACGAGCTCATTCAAGTTTGCAGTTATGCCGGAGTCATATCCGGATCAGAAACTGGGCACTGAAGAGGTAACGGAGGTGAAGAAACTCCTGAAGGGGGCCATTCTGGCGTTACCTGACGGCGTGAAAGCACCCACCTTCAACGGTGTCTGGGAAAGAGAAGGTGTGGCAATGGTGTGCTGTACTGATGAGGAAACAGAAAATTGGCTGAAAAGTCTTTTCCCCGAAAACAAAATAGCTGGACTTACTGTACGTGTGGTCGCAGCCTCGGAGCTTCCCGAGAAGCACAAGGTTGTACTACACGTGGAAGACCCAGATCTAACCGCTCAAGAAGCACTGTGCTTCCTTGAGAAACAAAATGCAGGACTGCAGGCCAGAGAGTGGGTTGTCGCTCGGGGCAGTGAGAGTAGGGACGCGAAGAGTGCCCACTTCGTTGCGCTGATAGACGACCGATCACTCTCTGTTCTGAAAGCCTGCAACTTCAGACTGCACTGCGGGATTCAAAAAGCAACTGTCAAGCTGCTTGCGAAAGACCGTGATGAAAGTCAGAAGAAGGGTACATAGAGGTACCAGGAAAGTAGTCATCATTATGGCTGCAACCCGGGGGCACATTGTACAGATAAACTTGCATCACAGCAAAGCAGCCTCGGCTACTCTAGTCAGGCTGTTAGCGGGGATGCAGACTGTCATAGCAATGATCCAGGAACCATGGATAGTGGATAATGCTATTAAGGGCTTCAGTGGTTGTAGCAGAATCTATCACGCAAACACTCAGGAGAAAATTAGATTTTGCATTGTTATCAAAGGACTATCTGACAATCTTAGGGATATCATCCTCAGATTTAACAACAAAAAGCAGCTGGAAGAGGCTTCGATTACCCTAAACCAGGCCATCATGGGCTCCTTCGAGACAAACTGCA